>NW_025063407.1:0-89263 GCF_018153295.1 Drosophila grimshawi
TCAAACGGATGTATCTTCGCCAATAATTGTCAGAAGTTAGAATTTCTTTCAACATTATGAAGCCCTCTTTTTATATATTTTGACTATGCATCAAAAGGGAAAATATGTAGTCTCGAAGTCATTTCGAGAAATTGACGTTTTAAGTTTCTGTTTCCAAACCAAACGGATCTATCTTCGCCAATAATTGTCAGAAGTTAGAATTCTTTCAACATTATGAAGCCCTTTTATATATTTTGATCTATGCATCAAAAGCTGAAAATATGTAGTCTCGAAGTCATTTCGAGAAATTGACGTTTTAAGTTTCGTTTCCAAATTCAAACGGATGTATCTTCGCCAATAATTGTCAGAAGTTAAATTTTCAATAATTGTCAGAAGTCAGAATTTCTTTTCAACATTATGAAGCCCTTTTATATATTTTTGTCTCTGCAGCAAAAGCTGAAAATATGTAGTCGCGAAGTCATTTCGAGAGAAGGAATGTGTTTTAAGTTTCGGTTTCAAATTCAAACGGATGTATCTTCACCAATAATGTCAGAAGTCAGAATTTCTTTCAACATTATGAAGCCCTTTTTATATATTTTGACTCTGCATTAAAAGCTGAAAATATGTAGTCTCGAAGTCATTTCGAGAAATTGACGTTAAGTTTCCTGGTTTCCAAATTAAAACGATGTATCTTCGCCAATAATTGTCAGAAGTCAGAATTTCTTTCAACATTATGAAGCCCTTTTTATATATTTTGATCTATATCAAAAAGCTGAAAATATGTAGTCTCGAAGTCATTTCGAGAAATCTGACGTTTTAAGTTTCTGTTTCCAAATTCAAACGGATGTATCTTCGCCAATAATTGTCAGAAGTTAGAATTTCTTCAACATTATGAAGCTCCTTTTTATATATTTTGATTCTGCATCAAAAGCTGAGAATATGTAGTCTCTGGAAGTCATTTCGAGAAAGGACGTTTTAAGTTTCTGTTTCCAAATTCAAACGGATGCATCTTCGCCAATAATTGTCAGAAGTTAGAATTTCTTTCAACATTATGAAGCCCTTTTTATATATTTTGATTCTGCATCAAAAGCTGAAAATATGTAGTCGCGAAGTCATTTCGAGAAATTGACGTTTTAAGCCCTGTTTCCAAATTCAAACGGATGTATCTTCGCCAATAATTGTCGCAGTTAGAATTTCTTTCAACATTATGAGCCCTTTTTTATATTTTGATCTGCAATCGAAAGCTGAAAATATGTAGTCGCGAAGTCATTTCGAGAAATTGACGTTTTAAGTTTCTGTTTCCAAATTCAAGACGGATGTATCTTCGCCAATAATTGTCAGAAGTTGAGAATTTCTTTCAACATTATAGAAGCCCTTTTTATATATTTTGATTCTGCATCAAAAGCTGAAAATATAGTCGCGAGTCTTTTCGTGAAATTGACGTTTTGAGTTTCTGTTTCCAAATTCGAACGGATGTATCTTCGCCAATAATTGTCAGAAGTTAGAATTCTTTCAACATTATGAAGCCCTTTTTATATATTTTGACTTGTGCATCAAAGCTGAAAATATGTAGTCGCGAAGTCATTTCGAGAAATTGACGTTTTAAGTTTCCTGTTTCCAAATTCAAACGGATGTATCTTCGCCAATAATAGTTAGAAGTTAGAATTTCTTTCAAGCATTATGAAGGCCTTTTGCATATATTTTCACTCTGCATCAAAAGCTGAAAATATGTAGTCGCGAAGTCATTTCGAGAAATTGACGTTTTAAGTTTCTGTTTCTAAATTCAAACGGATGTATCTTCGCCAATAATTGTCAGAAGTTAGAATTTCTTTCAACATTATGAAGCCCTTTTTATATATTTTGACTCTGCATCAAAAGCTGAAAATATGTAGTCGCGAAGTCATTTCGAGAAATTGACGTTTAAGTTTCTGTTTCCAAATTCAAACGGATGTATCTTCGCCAATAATTGTCAGAAGTCAGAATTTCTTTCAACATTATGAAGGCCTTTTTATATATTTTGACTCTGCATCAAAAGCTGAAAATATGTAGTCTCGAAGTCATTTCGAGAAATTGACGTTTTAAGTTTCTGTTTCCAAATTCAAACGGATGTATCTTCTCCAATAATTGTCAGAAGTTAGAATTTCTTTCAACATTATGAAGCCCTTTTTATATATTTTGACTCTGCATCAAAAGCTGAAAATATGTAGTCTCGAAGTCATTTCGAGAAATTGACGTTTTAAGTTTCGGTTTCCAAATTCAACCGGATGTATCTTCGCCAATAATTGTCAGCAGTTAGAATTTCTTTCAACATTATGAAGCCCTTTTCATATATTTTGATTCTACATCAAAAGCTGAAAATATGTAGTCTTGAAGTCATTTCGAGAAATTGACGTTTTTAGTTTCTGTTTCCAAATTCAAACGGATGTATCTTCGCCAATAATTGTCAGAAGTTAGAATTTCTTTCAACATTATGAAGCCCTTTTTATATATTTTGACTCTGCATCAAAAGCTGAAAATATGTAGTCTTGAAGTCATTTCGAGAAATTGACGTTTTAAGTTTCTGTTTCCAAATTCAAACGGATGTATCTTCGCCAATAATTGTCAGAAGTTAGAATTTCTTTCAACATTATGAAGATAGCCCCTTTTTATATATTTTGACTGTGCATCAAAAGCTGAAAATATGTAGTCTCGAAGTCATTTCGAGAAATTCGACGTTTTAAGTTTCTGTTTCCAAATTCAAACGGATGTATCTTCGCCAATAATTGTCAGAAGTTAGAATTTCTTTCAACATTATGAAGCCCTTTTTATATATTTTGATTCTGCATCAAAAGCTGAAAATATGTAGTCTCGAAGTCATTTCGAGAAATTGACGTTTTAAGTTTCTGTTTCCAAATTCAAACGGATGTATCTTCGCCAATAATTGTCAGAAGTTAGAATTTCTTTCAACATTATGAAGCCCTTTTTATATATTTTGCTACTTGCATCAAAAGCTGAAAATATGTAGTCTCGAAGTCATTTCGAGAAATTGACGTTTTAAGTTTCTGTTTCCAAATTCAAACGGATGTATCTTCGCCAATAATTGTCAGAAGTTAGAATTTCTTTCAACATTATGAAGCCTCTTTTTATATATTTTGACTCTGCATCAAAAGCTGAAAATATGTAGTCGCGAAGTCATTTCGAGAAATTGACGTTTTAAGTTTCGGTTTCCAAATTCAAACGGATGTATCTTCGCCAATAATTGTCAGAAGTTAGAATTTCTTTCAACATTATGAAGCCCTTTTTATATATTTTGACTCTGCATCAAAAGCTGACAATATGTAGTCGCGAAGTCATTTCGAGAAATTGACGTTTTAAGTTTCTGTTTCCAAATTCAAACGGATGTATCTTCGCCAATAATTGTCAGAAGTTAGAATTTCTTTCAACATTATGAAGCCCTTTTTATATATTTTGACTCTGCATCAAAAGCTGAAAATATGTAGTCTCGAAGTCATTTCGAGAAATTGACGTTTTAAGTTTCTGTTTCCAAATTCAAACGGATGTATCTTCGCCAATAATTGTCAGAAGTTAGAATTTCTTTCAACATTATGAAGCCCTTTTTATATATTTTGACTCTGCATCAAAAGCTGAAAATATGTAGTCTCGAAGTCATTTCGAGAAATTGACGTTTTAAGTTTCTGTTTCCAAATTCAAACGGATGTATCTTCGCCAATAATTGTCAGAAGTTAGAATTTCTTTCAACATTATGAAGCCCTTTTTATATATTTTGACTCTGCATCAAAAGCTGAAAATATGTAGTCTCGAAGTCATTTCGAGAAATTGACGTTTTAAGTTTCTGTTTCCAAATTCAAACGGATGTATCTTCGCCAATAATTGTCAGAAGTTAGAATTTCTTTCAACATTATGAAGCCCTTTTTATATATTTTGACTCTGCATCAAAAGCTGAAAATATGTAGTCGCGAAGTCATTTCGAGAAATTGACGTTTTAAGTTTCTGTTTCCAAATTCAAACGGATGTATCTTCGCCAATAATTGTCAGAAGTTAGAATTTCTTTCAACATTATGAAGCCCTTTTTATATATTTTGACTCTGCATCAAAAGCTGAAAATATGTAGTCTCGAAGTCATTTCGAGAAATTGACGTTTTAAGTTTCTGTTTCCAAATTCAAACGGATGTATCTTCGCCAATAATTGTCAGAAGTTAGAATTTCTTTCAACATTATGAAGCCCTTTTTATATATTTTGACTCTGCATCAAAAGCTGAAAATATGTAGTCTCGAAGTCATTTCGAGAAATTGACGTTTTAAGTTTCTGTTTCCAAATTCAAACGGATGTATCTTCGCCAATAATTGTCAGAAGTTAGAATTTCTTTCAACATTATGAAGCCCTTTTTATATATTTTGACTCTGCATCAAAAGCTGAAAATATGTAGTCTCGAAGTCATTTCGAGAAATTGACGTTTTAAGTTTCTGTTTCCAAATTCAAACGGATGTATCTTCGCCAATAATTGTCAGAAGTTAGAATTTCTTTCAACATTATGAAGCCCTTTTTATATATTTTGACTCTGCATCAAAAGCTGAAAATATGTAGTCTCGAAGTCATTTCGAGAAATTGACGTTTTAAGTTTCTGTTTCCAAATTCAAACGGATGTATCTTCGCCAATAATTGTCAGAAGTTAGAATTTCTTTCAACATTATGAAGCCCTTTTTATATATTTTGACTCTGCATCAAAAGCTGAAAATATGTAGTCTCGAAGTCATTTCGAGAAATTGACGTTTTAAGTTTCTGTTTCCAAATTCAAACGGATGTATCTTCGCCAATAATTGTCAGAAGTTAGAATTTCTTTCAACATTATGAAGCCCTTTTTATATATTTTGACTCTGCATCAAAAGCTGAAAATATGTAGTCTCGAAGTCATTTCGAGAAATTGACGTTTTAAGTTTCTGTTTCCAAATTCAAACGGATGTATCTTCGCCAATAATTGTCAGAAGTCAGAATTTCTTTCAACATTATGAAGCCCTTTTTATATATTTTGACTCTGCATCAAAAGCTGAAAATATGTAGTCTCGAAGTCATTTCGAGAAATTGACGTTTTAAGTTTCGGTTTCCAAATTCAAACGGATGTATCTTCGCCAATAATTGTCAGAAGTTAGAATTTCTTTCAACATTATGAAGCCCTTTTTATATATTTTGACTCTG
Source organism: Drosophila grimshawi (assembly GCF_018153295.1). Lineage (NCBI taxonomy): Eukaryota > Metazoa > Arthropoda > Insecta > Diptera > Drosophilidae > Drosophila > Drosophila grimshawi. Next base: position 5,174 of record NW_025063407.1, read on the forward strand.
CATCAAAAGCTGAAAATATGTAGTCTCGAAGTCATTTCGAGAAATTGACGTTTTAAGTTTCTGTTTCCAAATTCAAACGGATGTATCTTCGCCAATAATTGTCAGAAGTTAGAATTTCTTTCAACATTATGAAGCCCTTTTTATATATTTTGATTCTGCATCAAAAGCTGAAAATATGTAGTCTCGAAGTCATTTCGAGAAATTGACGTTTTAAGTTTCTGTTTCCAAATTCAAACGGATGTATCTTCGCCAATAATTGTCAGAAGTTAGAATTTCTTTCAACATTATGAAGCCCTTTTTATATATTTTGACTATGCATCAAAAGCTGAAAATATGTAGTCTCGAAGTCATTTCGAGAAATTGACGTTTTAAGTGTTTCTCACGGATGTTTCGCAATAATTTCAGTTTCCAAGTTAACGGATGTTCTTGCCAATAATTGTCAGAAGTTAGAATTTCTTTCAACATTATGAAGCCCTTTTTATATATTTTGATTCTGCATCAAAAGCTGAAAATATGTAGTCTCGAAGTCATTTCGAGAAATTGACGTTTTAAGTTTCTGTTTCCAAATTCAAACGGATGTATCTTCGCCAATAATTGTCAGAAGTTAGAATTTCTTTCAACATTATGAAGCCCTTTTTATATATTTTGACTCTGCATCAAAAGCTGAAAATATGTAGTCTCGAAGTCATTTCGAGAAATTGACGTTTTAAGTTTCTGTTTCCAAATTCAAACGGATGTATCTTCGCCAATAATTGTCAGAAGTTAGAATTTCTTTCAACATTATGAAGCCCTTTTTATATATTTTGACTCTGCATCAAAAGCTGAAAATATGTAGTCTCGAAGTCATTTCGAGAAATTGACGTTTTAAGTTTCGGTTTCCAAATTCAAACGGATGTATCTTCGCCAATAATTGTCAGAAGTCAGAATTTCTTTCAACATTATGAAGCCCTTTTTATATATTTTGACTCTGCATCAAAAGCTGAAAATATGTAGTCGCGAAGTCATTTCGAGAAATTGACGTTTTAAGTTTCGGTTTCCAAATTCAAACGGATGTATCTTCGCCAATAATTGTCAGAAGTCAGAATTTCTTTCAACATTATGAAGCCCTTTTTATATATTTTGACTCTGCATCAAAAGCTGAAAATATGTAGTCGCGAAGTCATTTCGAGAAATTGACGTTTTAAGTTTCGGTTTCCAAATTCAAACGGATGTATCTTCGCCAATAATTGTCAGAAGTCAGAATTTCTTTCAACATTATGAAGCCCTTTTTATATATTTTGATTCTGCATCAAAAGCTGAAAATATGTAGTCTCGAAGTCATTTCGAGAAATTGACGTTTTAAGTTTCTGTTTCCAAATTCAAACGGATGTATCTTCGCCAATAATTGTCAGAAGTTAGAATTTCTTTCAACATTATGAAGCCCTTTTTATATATTTTGACTATGCATCAAAAGCTGAAAATATGTAGTCTCGAAGTCATTTCGAGAAATTGACGTTTTAAGTTTCTGTTTCCAAATTCAAACGGATGTATCTTCGCCAATAATTGTCAGAAGTTAGAATTTCTTTCAATAATTGTCAGAAGTTAGAATTTCTTTCAACATTATGAAGCCCTTTTTATATATTTTGATTCTGCATCAAAAGCTGAAAATATGTAGTCTCGAAGTCATTTCGAGAAATTGACGTTTTAAGTTTCTGTTTCCAAATTCAAACGGATGTATCTTCGCCAATAATTGTCAGAAGTTAGAATTTCTTTCAACAGTATGAAGCCCTTTTTATATATTTTGATTCTGCATCAAAAGCTGAAAATATGTAGTCTCGAAGTCATTTCGAGAAATTGACGTTTTAAGTTTCTGTTTCCAAATTCAAACGGATGTATCTTCGCCAATAATTGTCAGAAGTTAGAATTTCTTTCAACATTATGAAGCCCTTTTTATATATTTTGATTCTGCATCAAAAGCTGAAAATATGTAGTCTCGAAGTCATTTCGAGAAATTGACGTTTTAAGTTTCGGTTTCCAAATTCAAACGGATGTATCTTCGCCAATAATTGTCAGAAGTCAGAATTTCTTTCAACATTATGAAGCCCTTTTTATATATTTTGACTCTGCATCAAAAGCTGAAAATATGTAGTCGCGAAGTCATTTCGAGAAATTGACGTTTTAAGTTTCTGTTTCCAAATTCAAACGGATGTATCTTCGCCAATAATTGTCAGAAGTTAGAATTTCTTTCAACATTATGAAGCCCTTTTTATATATTTTGATTCTGCATCAAAAGCTGAAAATATGTAGTCGCGAAGTCATTTCGAGAAATTGACGTTTTAAGTTTCTGTTTCCAAATTCAAACGGATGTATCTTCGCCAATAATTGTCAGAAGTTAGAATTTCTTTCAACATTATGAAGCCCTTTTTATATATTTTGACTCTGCATCAAAAGCTGAAAATATGTAGTCTCGAAGTCATTTCGAGAAATTGACGTTTTAAGTTTCTGTTTCCAAATTCAAACGGATGTATCTTCGCCAATAATTGTCAGAAGTTAGAATTTCTTTCAACATTATGAAGCCCTTTTTATATATTTTGACTCTGCATCAAAAGCTGAAAATATGTAGTCTCGAAGTCATTTCGAGAAATTGACGTTTTAAGTTTCTGTTTCCAAATTCAAACGGATGTATCTTCGCCAATAATTGTCAGAAGTTAGAATTTCTTTCAACATTATGAAGCCCTTTTTATATATTTTGATTCTGCATCAAAAGCTGAAAATATGTAGTCTCGAAGTCATTTCGAGAAATTGACGTTTTAAGTTTCTGTTTCCAAATTCAAACGGATGTATCTTCGCCAATAATTGTCAGAAGTCAGAATTTCTTTCAACATTATGAAGCCCTTTTTATATATTTTGACTCTGCATCAAAAGCTGAAAATATGTAGTCGCGAAGTCATTTCGAGAAATTGACGTTTTAAGTTTCGGTTTCCAAATTCAAACGGATGTATCTTCGCCAATAATTGTCAGAAGTCAGAATTTCTTTCAACATTATGAAGCCCTTTTTTATATATTTTGATTCTGCATCAAAAGCTGAAAATATGTAGTCTCGAAGTCATTTCGAGAAATTGACGTTTTAAGTTTCTGTTTCCAAATTCAAACGGATGTATCTTCGCCAATAATTGTCAGAAGTTAGAATTTCTTTCAACATTATGAAGCCCTTTTTATATATTTTGACTCTGCATCAAAAGCTGAAAATATGTAGTCTCGAAGTCATTTCGAGAAATTGACGTTTTAAGTTTCGGTTTCCAAATTCAAACGGATGTATCTTCGCCAATAATTGTCAGAAGTTGAATTTCTTCAATAATTGTCAGAAGTCAGAATTTCTTTCAACATTATGAAGCCCTTTTTATATATTTTGACTCTGCATCAAAAGCTGAAAATATGTAGTCTCGAAGTCATTTCGAGAAATTGACGTTTTAAGTTTCTGTTTCCAAATTCAAACGGATGTATCTTCGCCAATAATTGTCAGAAGTTAGAATTTCTTTCAACATTATGAAGCCCTTTTTATATATTTTGACTCTGCATCAAAAGCTGAAAATATGTAGTCTCGAAGTCATTTCGAGAAATTGACGTTTTAAGTTTCTGTTTCCAAATTCAAACGGATGTATCTTCGCCAATAATTGTCAGAAGTTAGAATTTCTTTCAACATTATGAAGCCCTTTTTATATATTTTGATTCTGCATCAAAAGCTGAAAATATGTAGTCTCGAAGTCATTTCGAGAAATTGACGTTTTAAGTTTCTGTTTCCAAATTCAAACGGATGTATCTTCGCCAATAATTGTCAGAAGTTAGAATTTCTTTCAACATTATGAAGCCCTTTTTATATATTTTGACTCTGCATCAAAAGCTGAAAATATGTAGTCTCGAAGTCATTTCGAGAAATTGACGTTTTAAGTTTCTGTTTCCAAATTCAAACGGATGTATCTTCGCCAATAATTGTCAGAAGTTAGAATTTCTTTCAACATTATGAAGCCCTTTTTATATATTTTGACTCTGCATCAAAAGCTGAAAATATGTAGTCCCGAAGTCATTTCGAGAAATTGACGTTTTAAGTTTCGGTTTCCAAATTCAAACGGATGTATCTTCGCCAATAATTGTCAGAAGTCAGAATTTCTTTCAACATTATGAAGCCCTTTTTATATATTTTGACTCTGCATCAAAAGCTGAAAATATGTAGTCGCGAAGTCATTTCGAGAAATTGACGTTTTAAGTTTCGGTTTCCAAATTCAAACGGATGTATCTTCGCCAATAATTGTCAGAAGTCAGAATTTCTTTCAACATTATGAAGCCCTTTTTATATATTTTGACTCTGCATCAAAAGCTGAAAATATGTAGTCGCGAAGTCATTTCGAGAAATTGACGTTTTAAGTTTCGGTTTCCAAATTCAAACGGATGTATCTTCGCCAATAATTGTCAGAAGTCAGAATTTCTTTCAACATTATGAAGCCCTTTTTATATATTTTGATTCTGCATCAAAAGCTGCAAATATGTAGTCTCGAAGTCATTTCGAGAAATTGACGTTTTAAGTTTCTGTTTCCAAATTCAAACGGATGTATCTTCGCCAATAATTGTCAGAAGTTAGAATTTCTTTCAACATTATGAAGCCCTTTTTATATATTTTGACTATGCATCAAAAGCTGAAAATATGTAGTCTCGAAGTCATTTCGAGAAATTGACGTTTTAAGTTTCTGTTTCCAAATTCAAACGGATGTATCTTCGCCAATAATTGTCAGAAGTTAGAATTTCTTTCAATAATTGTCAGAAGTTAGAATTTCTTTCAACATTATGAAGCCCTTTTTATATATTTTGATTCTGCATCAAAAGCTGAAAATATGTAGTCTCGAAGTCATTTCGAGAAATTGACGTTTTAAGTTTCTGTTTCCAAATTCAAACGGATGTATCTTCGCCAATAATTGTCAGAAGTTAGAATTTCTTTCAACAGTATGAAGCCCTTTTTATATATTTTGATTCTGCATCAAAAGCTGAAAATATGTAGTCGCGAAGTCATTTCGAGAAATTGACGTCTTAAGTTTCTGTTTCCAAATTCAAACGGATGTATCTTCGCCAATAATTGTCAGAAGTTAGAATTTCTTTCAACATTATGAAGCCCTTTTTATATATTTTGAGTCTGCATCAAAAGCTGAAAATATGTAGTCGCGAAGTCATTTCGAGAAATTGATGTTTTAAGTTTCGGTTTCCAAATTCAATCGGATGTATCTTCGCCAATAATTGTCAGAAGTCAGAATTTCTTTCAACATTATGAAGCCCTTTTTATATATTTTGACTCTGCATCAAAAGCTGAAAATATGTAGTCGCGAAGTCATTTCGAGAAATTGACGTTTTAAGTTTCGGTTTCCAAATTCAAACGGATGTATCTTCGCCAATAATTGTCAGCAGTTAGAATTTCTTTCAACATTATGAAGCCCTTTTTATATATTTTGATTCGGCATCAAAAGCTGAAAATATGTAGTCGCGAAGTCATTTCGAGAAATTGATGTTTTAAGTTTCGGTTTCCAAATTCAAACGGATGTATCTTCGCCAATAATTGTCAGAAGTTAGAATTTCTTTCAACATTATGAAGCCCTTTTTATATATTTTGACTCTGCATCAAAAGCTGAAAATATGTAGTCTCGAAGTCATTTCGAGAAATTGACGTTTTAAGTTTCTGTTTCCAAATTCAAACGGATGTATCTTCGCCAATAATTGTCAGAAGTTAGAATTTCTTTCAACATTATGAAGCCCTTTTTATATATTTTGACTATGCATCAAAAGCTGAAAATATGTAGTCTCGAAGTCATTTCGAGAAATTGACGTTTTAAGTTTCTGTTTCCAAATTCAAACGGATGTATCTTCGCCAATAATTGTCAGAAGTTAGAATTTCTTTCAATAATTGTCAGAAGTCAGAATTTCTTTCAACATTATGAAGCCCTTTTTATATATTTTGACTCTGCATCAAAAGCTGAAAATATGTAGTCGCGAAGTCATTTCGAGAAATTGACGTTTTAAGTTTCGGTTTCCAAATTCAAACGGATGTATCTTCGCCAATAATTGTCAGAAGTTAGAATTTCTTTCAACATTATGAAGCCCTTTTTATATATTTTGACTCTGCATCAAAAGCTGAAAATATGTAGTCTCGAAGTCATTTCGAGAAATTGACGTTTTAAGTTTCTGTTTCCAAATTCAAACGGATGTATCTTCGCCAATAATTGTCAGAAGTTAGAATTTCTTTCAACATTATGAAGCCCTTTTTATATATTTTGATTCTGCATCAAAAGCTGAAAATATGTAGTCTCGAAGTCATTTCGAGAAATTGACGTTTTAAGTTTCTGTTTCCAAATTCAAACGGATGTATCTTCGCCAATAATTGTCAGAAGTTAGAATTTCTTTCAACATTATGAAGCCCTTTTTATATATTTTGACTCTGCATCAAAAGCTGAAAATATGTAGTCTCGAAGTCATTTCGAGAAATTGACGTTTTAAGTTTCTGTTTCCAAATTCAAACGGATGTATCTTCGCCAATAATTGTCAGAAGTTAGAATTTCTTTCAACATTATGAAGCCCTTTTTATATATTTTGACTCTGCATCAAAAGCTGAAAATATGTAGTCGCGAAGTCATTTCGAGAAATTGACGTTTTAAGTTTCTGTTTCCAAATTCAAACGGATGTATCTTCGCCAATAATTGTCAGAAGTTAGAATTTCTTTCAACATTATGAAGCCCTTTTTATATATTTTGACTCTGCATCAAAAGCTGAAAATATGTAGTCTCGAAGTCATTTCGAGAAATTGACGTTTTAAGTTTCTGTTTCCAAATTCAAACGGATGTATCTTCGCCAATAATTGTCAGAAGTTAGAATTTCTTTCAATAATTGTCAGAAGTCAGAATTTCTTTCAACATTATGAAGCCCTTTTTATATATTTTGACTCTGCATCAAAAGCTGAAAATATGTAGTCGCGAAGTCATTTCGAGAAATTGACGTTTTAAGTTTCGGTTTCCAAATTCAAACGGATGTATCTTCGCCAATAATTGTCAGAAGTCAGAATTTCTTTCAACATTATGAAGCCCTTTTTATATATTTTGACTCTGCATCAAAAGCTGAAAATATGTAGTCTCGAAGTCATTTCGAGAAATTGACGTTTTAAGTTTCGGTTTCCAAATTCAAACGGATGTATCTTCGCCAATAATTGTCAGAAGTCAGAATTTCTTTCAACATTATGAAGCCCTTTTTATATATTTTGATTCTGCATCAAAAGCTGAAAATATGTAGTCTCGAAGTCATTTCGAGAAATTGACGTTTTAAGTTTCTGTTTCCAAATTCAAACGGATGTATCTTCGCCAATAATTGTCAGAAGTTAGAATTTCTTTCAACATTATGAAGCCCTTTTTATATATTTTGACTCTGCATCAAAAGCTGAAAATATGTAGTCTCGAAGTCATTTCGAGAAATTGACGTTTTAAGTTTCTGTTTCCAAATTCAAACGGATGTATCTTCGCCAATAATTGTCAGAAGTTAGAATTTCTTTCAACATTATGAAGCCCTTTTTATATATTTTGATTCTGCATCAAAAGCTGAAAATATGTAGTCTCGAAGTCATTTCGAGAAATTGACGTTTTAAGTTTCTGTTTCCAAATTCAAACGGATGTATCTTCGCCAATAATTGTCAGAAGTTAGAATTTCTTTCAACATTATGAAGCCCTTTTTATATATTTTGACTCTGCATCAAAAGCTGAAAATATGTAGTCTCGAAGTCATTTCGAGAAATTGACGTTTTAAGTTTCTGTTTCCAAATTCAAACGGATGTATCTTCGCCAATAATTGTCAGAAGTTAGAATTTCTTTCAATAATTGTCAGAAGTCAGAATTTCTTTCAACATTATGAAGCCCTTTTTATATATTTTGACTCTGCATCAAAAGCTGAAAATATGTAGTCGCGAAGTCATTTCGAGAAATTGACGTTTTAAGTTTCGGTTTCCAAATTCAAACGGATGTATCTTCGCCAATAATTGTCAGAAGTTAGAATTTCTTTCAACATTATGAAGCCCTTTTTATATATTTTGACTCTGCATCAAAAGCTGAAAATATGTAGTCTCGAAGTCATTTCGAGAAATTGACGTTTTAAGTTTCTGTTTCCAAATTCAAACGGATGTATCTTCGCCAATAATTGTCAGAAGTTAGAATTTCTTTCAACATTATGAAGCCCTTTTTATATATTTTGACTCTGCATCAAAAGCTGAAAATATGTAGTCTCGAAGTCATTTCGAGAAATTGACGTTTTAAGTTTCTGTTTCCAAATTCAAACGGATGTATCTTCGCCAATAATTGTCAGAAGTTAGAATTTCTTTCAACATTATGAAGCCCTTTTTATATATTTTGACTCTGCATCAAAAGCTGAAAATATGTAGTCTCGAAGTCATTTCGAGAAATTGACGTTTTAAGTTTCTGTTTCCAAATTCAAACGGATGTATCTTCGCCAATAATTGTCAGAAGTTAGAATTTCTTTCAACATTATGAAGCCCTTTTTATATATTTTGACTCTGCATCAAAAGCTGAAAATATGTAGTCGCGAAGTCATTTCGAGAAATTGACGTTTTAAGTTTCTGTTTCCAAATTCAAACGGATGTATCTTCGCCAATAATTGTCAGAAGTTAGAATTTCTTTCAACATTATGAAGCCCTTTTTATATATTTTGACTCTGCATCAAAAGCTGAAAATATGTAGTCTCGAAGTCATTTCGAGAAATTGACGTTTTAAGTTTCTGTTTCCAAATTCAAACGGATGTATCTTCGCCAATAATTGTCAGAAGTTAGAATTTCTTTCAATAATTGTCAGAAGTCAGAATTTCTTTCAACATTATGAAGCCCTTTTTATATATTTTGACTCTGCATCAAAAGCTGACAATATGTAGTCGCGAAGTCATTTCGAGAAATTGACGTTTTAAGTTTCGGTTTCCAAATTCAAACGGATGTATCTTCGCCAATAATTGTCAGAAGTTAGAATTTCTTTCAACATTATGAAGCCCTTTTTATATATTTTGACTCTGCATCAAAAGCTGAAAATATGTAGTCGCGAAGTCATTTCGAGAAATTGACGTTTTAAGTTTCGGTTTCCAAATTCAAACGGATGTATCTTCGCCAATAATTGTCAGAAGTCAGAATTTCTTTCAACATTATGAAGCCCTTTTTATATATTTTGATTCTGCATCAAAAGCTGCAAATATGTAGTCTCGAAGTCATTTCGAGAAATTGACGTTTTAAGTTTCTGTTTCCAAATTCAAACGGATGTATCTTCGCCAATAATTGTCAGAAGTTAGAATTTCTTTCAACATTATGAAGCCCTTTTTATATATTTTGACTATGCATCAAAAGCTGAAAATATGTAGTCTCGAAGTCATTTCGAGAAATTGACGTTTTAAGTTTCTGTTTCCAAATTCAAACGGATGTATCTTCGCCAATAATTGTCAGAAGTTAGAATTTCTTTCAATAATTGTCAGAAGTCAGAATTTCTTTCAACATTATGAAGCCCTTTTTATATATTTTGACTCTGCATCAAAAGCTGAAAATATGTAGTCGCGAAGTCATTTCGAGAAATTTACGTTTTAAGTTTCGGTTTCCAAATTCAAACGGATGTATCTTCGCCAATAATTGTCAGAAGTTAGAATTTCTTTCAACATTATGAAGCCCTTTTTATATATTTTGACTCTGCATCAAAAGCTGAAAATATGTAGTCGCGAAGTCATTTCGAGAAATTGACGTTTTAAGTTTCGGTTTCCAAATTCAAACGGATGTATCTTCGCCAATAATTGTCAGAAGTCAGAATTTCTTTCAACATTATGAAGCCCTTTTTATATATTTTGATTCTGCATCAAAAGCTGCAAATATGTAGTCTCGAAGTCATTTCGAGAAATTGACGTTTTAAGTTTCTGTTTCCAAATTCAAACGGATGTATCTTCGCCAATAATTGTCAGAAGTTAGAATTTCTTTCAACATTATGAAGCCCTTTTTATATATTTTGACTATGCATCAAAAGCTGAAAATATGTAGTCTCGAAGTCATTTCGAGAAATTGACGTTTTAAGTTTCTGTTTCCAAATTCAAACGGATGTATCTTCGCCAATAATTGTCAGAAGTTAGAATTTCTTTCAAAGACTGTTAAAAGTTAGAATTTCTTTTCAACATTATGAAAGCCCTTTTTATATATTTTGAGTCTGCATCAAAAGCTGAAAATATGTAGTCCCGAAGTCATTTCGAGAAATTGACGTTTTAAGTTTCGGTTTCCAAATTCAAACGGATGTATCTTCGCCAATAATTGTCAGAAGTCAGAATTTCTTTCAACATTATGAAGCCCTTTTTATATATTTTGACTCTGCATCAAAAGCTGACAATATGTAGTCTCGAAGTCATTTCGAGAAATTGACGTTTTAAGTTTCGGTTTCCAAATTCAAACGGATGTATCTTCGCCAATAATTGTCAGAAGTCAGAATTTCTTTCAACATTATGAAGCCCTTTTTATATATTTTGACTCTGCATCAAAAGCTGAAAATATGTAGTCGCGAAGTCATTTCGAGAAATTGACGTTTTAAGTTTCGGTTTCCAAATTCAAACGGATGTATCTTCGCCAATAATTGTCAGAAGTTAGAATTTCTTTCAACATTATGAAGCCCTTTTTATATATTTTGATTCTGCATCAAAAGCTGCAAATATGTAGTCGCGAAGTCATTTCGAGAAATTGACGTTTTAAGTTTCTGTTTCCAAATTCAAACGGATGTATCTTCGCCAATAATTGTCAGAAGTTAGAATTTCTTTCAACATTATGAAGCCCTTTTTATATATTTTGACTATGCATCAAAAGCTGAAAATATGTAGTCTCGAAGTCATTTCGAGAAATTGACGTTTTAAGTTTCTGTTTCCAAATTCAAACGGATGTATCTTCGCCAATAATTGTCAGAAGTTAGAATTTCTTTCAATAATTGTCAGAAGTTAGAATTTCTTTCAACATTATGAAGCCCTTTTTATATATTTTGATTCTGCATCAAAGCTGAAAATATGTAGTCTCGAAGTCATTTCGAGAAATTGACGTTTTAGTTTCTGTTTCCAAAGTCAAACGGATGTATCTTCGCCAATAATTGTCAGAAGTTAGAATTTCTTTCAACATTATGAAGCCCTTTTTATATATTTTGATTCTGCATCAAAAGCTGAAAATATGTAGTCTCGAAGTCATTTCGAGAAATTGACGTTTTAAGTTTCTGTTTCCAAATTCAAACGGATGTATCTTCGCCAATAATTGTCAGAAGTTAGAATTTCTTTCAACATTATGAAGCCCTTTTTATATATTTTGAGTCTGCATCAAAAGCTGAAAATATGTAGTCTCGAAGTCATTTCGAGAAATTGACGTTTTAAGTTTCGGTTTCCAAATTCAAACGGATGTATCTTCGCCAATAATTGTCAGAAGTCAGAATTTCTTTCAACATTATGAAGCCCTTTTTATATATTTTGACTCTGCATCAAAAGCTGAAAATATGTAGTCGCGAAGTCATTTCGAGAAATTGACGTTTTAAGTTTCGGTTTCCAAATTCAAACGGATGTATCTTCGCCAATAATTGTCAGAAGTTAGAATTTCTTTCAACATTATGAAGCCCTTTTTATATATTTTGATTCTGCATCAAAAGCTGAAAATATGTAGTCGCGAAGTCATTTCGAGAAATTGACGTTTTAAGTTTCTGTTTCCAAATTCAAACGGATGTATCTTCGCCAATAATTGTCAGAAGTTAGAATTTCTTTCAACATTATGAAGCCCTTTTTATATATTTTGATTCTGCATCAAAAGCTGAAAATATGTAGTCTCGAAGTCATTTCGAGAAATTGACGTTTTAAGTTTCTGTTTCCAAATTCAAACGGATGTATCTTCGCCAATAATTGTCAGAAGTTAGAATTTCTTTCAACATTATGAAGCCCTTTTTATATATTTTGACTATGCATCAAAAGCTGAAAATATGTAGTCTCGAAGTCATTTCGAGAAATTGACGTTTTAAGTTTCTGTTTCCAAATTCAAACGGATGTATCTTCGCCAATAATTGTCAGAAGTTAGAATTTCTTTCAATAATTGTCAGAAGTCAGAATTTCTTTCAACATTATGAAGCCCTTTTTATATATTTTGACTCTGCATCAAAAGCTGAAAATATGTAGTCGCGAAGTCATTTCGAGAAATTGACGTTTTAAGTTTCGGTTTCCAAATTCAAACGGATGTATCTTCGCCAATAATTGTCAGAAGTTAGAATTTCTTTCAACATTATGAAGCCCTTTTTATATATTTTGATTCTGCATCAAAAGCTGAAAATATGTAGTCTCGAAGTCATTTCGAGAAATTGACGTTTTAAGTTTCTGTTTCCAAATTCAAATGGATGTATCTTCGCCAATAATTGTCAGAAGTTAGAATTTCTTTCAACATTATGAAGCCCTTTTTATATATTTTGATTCTGCATCAAAAGCTGAAAATATGTAGTCTCGAAGTCATTTCGAGAAATTGACGTTTTAAGTTTCTGTTTCCAAATTCAAACGGATGTATCTTCGCCAATAATTGTCAGAAGTTAGAATTTCTTTCAACATTATGAAGCCCTTTTTATATATTTTGACTCTGCATCAAAAGCTGAAAATATGTAGTCTCGAAGTCATTTCGAGAAATTGACGTTTTAAGTTTCTGTTTCCAAATTCAAACGGATGTATCTTCGCCAATAATTGTCAGAAGTTAGAATTTCTTTCAACATTATGAAGCCCTTTTTATATATTTTGACTCTGCATCAAAAGCTGAAAATATGTAGTCTCGAAGTCATTTCGAGAAATTGACGTTTTAAGTTTCTGTTTCCAAATTCAAACGGATGTATCTTCGCCAATAATTGTCAGAAGTTAGAATTTCTTTCAACATTATGAAGCCCTTTTTATATATTTTGACTCTGCATCAAAAGCTGAAAATATGTAGTCTCGAAGTCATTTCGAGAAATTGACGTTTTAAGTTTCTGTTTCCAAATTCAAACGGATGTATCTTCGCCAATAATTGTCAGAAGTTAGAATTTCTTTCAATAATTGTCAGAAGTCAGAATTTCTTTCAACATTATGAAGCCCTTTTTATATATTTTGACTCTGCATCAAAAGCTGACAATATGTAGTCGCGAAGTCATTTCGAGAAATTGACGTTTTAAGTTTCGGTTTCCAAATTCAAACGGATGTATCTTCGCCAATAATTGTCAGAAGTCAGAATTTCTTTCAACATTATGAAGCCCTTTTTATATATTTTGACTCTGCATCAAAAGCTGAAAATATGTAGTCGCGAAGTCATTTCGAGAAATTGACGTTTTAAGTTTCGGTTTCCAAATTCAAACGGATGTATCTTCGCCAATAATTGTCAGAAGTCAGAATTTCTTTCAACATTATGAAGCCCTTTTTATATATTTTGATTCTGCATCAAAAGCTGCAAATATGTAGTCTCGAAGTCATTTCGAGAAATTGACGTTTTAAGTTTCTGTTTCCAAATTCAAACGGATGTATCTTCGCCAATAATTGTCAGAAGTTAGAATTTCTTTCAACATTATGAAGCCCTTTTTATATATTTTGACTCTGCATCAAAAGCTGAAAATATGTAGTCTCGAAGTCATTTCGAGAAATTGACGTTTTAAGTTTCTGTTTCCAAATTCAAACGGATGTATCTTCGCCAATAATTGTCAGAAGTTAGAATTTCTTTCAACATTATGAAGCCCTTTTTATATATTTTGATTCTGCATCAAAAGCTGAAAATATGTAGTCTCGAAGTCATTTCGAGAAATTGACGTTTTAAGTTTCTGTTTCCAAATTCAAACGGATGTATCTTCGCCAATAATTGTCAGAAGTTAGAATTTCTTTCAACATTATGAAGCCCTTTTTATATATTTTGATTCTGCATCAAAAGCTGAAAATATGTAGTCTCGAAGTCATTTCGAGAAATTGACGTTTTAAGTTTCTGTTTCCAAATTCAAACGGATGTATCTTCGCCAATAATTGTCAGAAGTTAGAATTTCTTTCAACATTATGAAGCCCTTTTTATATATTTTGACTCTGCATCAAAAGCTGAAAATATGTAGTCTCGAAGTCATTTCGAGAAATTGACGTTTTAAGTTTCTGTTTCCAAATTCAAACGGATGTATCTTCGCCAATAATTGTCAGAAGTTAGAATTTCTTTCAACATTATGAAGCCCTTTTTATATATTTTGACTTTGCATCAAAAGCTGAAAATATGTAGTCTCGAAGTCATTTCGAGAAATTGACGTTTTGAGTTTCGGTTTCCAAATTCAAACGGATGTATCTTCGCCAATAATTGTCAGAAGTCAGAATTTCTTTCAACATTATGAAGCCCTTTTTATATATTTTGACTCTGCATCAAAAGCTGAAAATATGTAGTCGCGAAGTCATTTCGAGAAATTGACGTTTTAAGTTTCGGTTTCCAAATTCAAACGGATGTATCTTCGCCAATAATTGTCAGAAGTTAGAATTTCTTTCAACATTATGAAGCCCTTTTTATATATTTTGATTCGGCATCAAAAGCTGAAAATATGTAGTCTTGAAGTCATTTCGAGAAATCGACGTTTTAAGTTTTTGTTTCCAAATTCAAATGGATGTATCTTCGCCAATAATTGTCAGAAGTTAGAATTTCTTTCAACATTATGAAGCCCTTTTTATATGTTTTGACTCTGCATCAAAAGCTGAAAATATGTAGTCTCGAAGTCATTTCGAGAAATTGACGTTTAAAGATCTGTTTCCAAATTCAAACGGATGTATCTTCGCCAATAATTGTCAGAAGTTAGAATTTCTTTCAACATTATGAAGCCCTTTTTATATATTTTGACTCTGCATCAAAAGCTGAAAATATGTAGTCTCGAAGTCATTTCGAGAAATTGATGTTTTAAGTTTCTGTTTCCAAATTCAAACGGATGTATCTTCGCCAATAATTGTCAGAAGTTAGAATTTCTTTCAACATTATGAAGCCCTTTTTATATATTTTGACTCTGCATCAAAAGCTGAAAATATGTAGTCTCGAAGCCATTTCGAGAAATTGACGTTTTAAGTTTCTGTTTCCAAATTCAAACGGATGTATCTTCGCCAATAATTGTCAGAAGTTAGAATTTCTTTCAATAATTGTCAGAAGTTAGAATTTCTTTCAACATTATGAAGCCCTTTTTATATATTTTGACTCTGCATCAAAAGCTGAAAATATGTAGTCGCGAAGTCATTTCGAGAAATTGACGTTGTAAGTTTCGGTTTCCAAATTCAAACGGATGTATCTTCGCCAATAATTGTCAGAACTTAGAATTTCTTTCAACATTATGAAGCCCTTTTTATATATTTTGATTATGCATCAAAAGCTGAAAATATTTAGTCTCGAAGTCATTTCGAGAAATTGACGTTTTAAGTTTCTGTTTCCAAATTCAAACGGATGTATCTTCGCCAATAATTGTCAGAAGTTAGAATTTCTTTCAACATTATGAAGCCCTTTTTATATATTTTGATTCTGCATCAAAAGCTGAAAATATGTAGTCTCGAAGTCATTTCGAGAAATTGACGTCATAAGTTTCTGTTTCCAAATTCAAACGGATGTATCTTCGCCAATAATTGTCAGAAGTTAGAATTTCTTTCAACATTATGAAGCCCTTTTTATATATTTTGACTCTGCATCAAAAGCTGAAAATATGTAGTCTCGAAGCCATTTCGAGAAATTGACGTTTTAAGTTTCTGTTTCCAAATTCAAACGGATGTATCTTCGCCAATAATTGTCAGAAGTTAGAATTTCTTTCAACATTATGAAGCCCTTTTTATATATTTTGATTCGGCATCAAAAGCTGAAAATATGTAGTCTTGAAGTCATTTCGAGAAATTGACGTTTTAAGTTTCTGTTTCCAAATTCAAACGGATGTATCTTCGCCAATAATTGTCAGAAGTTAGAATTTCTTTCAACATTATGAAGCCCTTTTTATATATTTTGATTCTGCATCAAAAGCTGAAAATATGTCGTCTCGAAGTCATTTCGAGAAATTGACGTTTTAAGTTTCTGTTTCCAAATTCAAACGGATGTATCTTCGCCAATAATTGTCAGAAGTTAGAATTTCTTTCAACATTATGAAGCCCTTTTTATATATTTTGACTCTGCTTCAAAAGCTGAAAATATGTAGTCTCGAAGTCATTTCGCGAAATTGACGTTTTAAGTTTGTGTTTCCAAATTCAAACGGATGTATCTTCGCCAATAATTGTCAGAAGTTAGAATTTCTTGCAACATTATGAACCCCTTTTTATATATTTTGATTCTGCATCAAAAGCTGAAAATATGTAGTCT
This sequence comes from Drosophila grimshawi, assembly GCF_018153295.1. Classification (NCBI taxonomy): domain Eukaryota; kingdom Metazoa; phylum Arthropoda; class Insecta; order Diptera; family Drosophilidae; genus Drosophila; species Drosophila grimshawi. Next base: position 21,555 of record NW_025063407.1, read on the forward strand.
CGAAGTCATTTCGAGATACTGGCGTTTTAAGTTTATTTTCCCAAATTCAAACGGATGTATCTTCGCCAATAATTGTCAGAAGTCAGAATTTCTTTCAACATTATGAAGCCCTTTTTATATATTTTGAGTCTGCATCAAAAGCTGAAAATATGTAGTCGCGAAGTCATTTCGAGAAATTGACGTTTTAAGTTTCGGTTTCCAAATTCAAACGGATGTATCTTCGCCAATAATTGTCAGAAGTCAGAATTTCTTTCAACATTATGAAGCCCTTTTTATATATTTTGACTCTGCATCAAAAGCTGAAAATATGTAGTCTCGAAGTCATTTCGAGAAATTGACGTTTTAAGTTTCTGTTTCCAAATTCAAACGGATGTATCTTCGCCAATAATTGTCAGAAGTTAGAATTTCTTTCAACATTATGAAGCCCTTTTTATATATTTTGATTCTGCATCAAAAGCTGAAAATATGTAGTCTCGAAGTCATTTCGAGAAATTGACGTTTTAAGTTTCTGTTTCCAAATTCAAATGGATGTATCTTCGCCAATAATTGTCAGAAGTTAGAATTTCTTTCAACATTGTGAAGCCCTTTTTATATATTTTGATTCTGCATCAAAAGCTGAAAATATGTAGTCTCGAAGTCATTTCGAGAAATTGACGTTTTAAGTTTCTGTTTCCAAATTCAAACGGATGTATCTTCGCCAATAATTGTCAGAAGTTAGAATTTCTTTCAACATTATGAAGCCCTTTTTATATATTTTGATTCTGCATCAAAAGCTGAAAATATGTAGTCTCGAAGTCATTTCGAGAAATTGACGTTTTAAGTTTCTGTTTCCAAATTCAAACGGATGTATCTTCGCCAATAATTGTCAGAAGTTAGAATTTCTTTCAACATTATGAAGCCCTTTTTATATATTTTGATTCTGCATCAAAAGCTGAAAATATGTAGTCTCGAAGTCATTTCGAGAAATTGACGTTTTAAGTTTCTGTTTCCAAATTCAAACGGATGTATCTTCGCCAATAATTGTCAGAAGTCAGAATTTCTTTCAACATTATGAAGCCCTTTTTATATATTTTGACTCTGCATCAAAAGCTGACAATATGTAGTCGCGAAGTCATTTCGAGTTATTTCGTTTCCAAATTCAAACGGATGTATCTTCGCCAATAATTGTCAGAAGTCAGAATTTCTTTCAACATTATGAAGCCCTTTTTATATATTTTGACTCTGCATCAAAAGCTGAAAATATGTAGTCGCGAAGTCATTTCGAGAAATTGACGTTTTAAGTTTCGGTTTCCAAATTCAAACGGATGTATCTTCGCCAATAATTGTCAGCAGTTAGAATTTCTTTCAACATTATGAAGCCCTTTTTATATATTTTGATTCGGCATCAAAAGCTGAAAATATGTAGTCTTGAAGTCATTTCGAGAAATCGACGTTTTAAGTTTTTGTTTCCAAATTCAAACGGATGTATCTTCGCCAATAATTGTCAGAAGTTAGAATTTCTTTCAACATTATGAAGCCCTTTTTATATATTTTGATTCTGCATCAAAAGCTGAAAATATGTAGTCTCGAAGTCATTTCGAGAAATTGACGTTTTAAGTTCTGTTTCCAAATTCAAACGGATGTATCTTCGCCAATAATTGTCAGAAGTTAGAATTTCTTTCAACATTATGAAGCCCTTTTTATATATTTTGACTATGCATCAAAAGCTGAAAATATGTAGTCTCGAAGTCATTTCGAGAAATTGACGTTTTAAGTTTCTGTTTCCAAATTCAAATGGATGTATCTTCGCCAATAATTGTCAAAAGTTAGAATTTCTTTCAACATTATGAAGCCCTTTTTATATATTTTGACTCTGCATCAAAAGCTGAAAATATGTAGTCTCGAAGCCATTTCGAGAAATTGACGTTTTAAGTTTCTGTTTCCAAATTCAAACGGATGTATCTTCGCCAATAATTGTCAGAAGTTAGAATTTCTTTCAACATTATGAAGCCCTTTTTATATATTTTGACTCTGCATCAAAAGCTGAAAATATGTAGTCGCGAAGTCATTTCGAGAAATTGACGTTTTAAGTTTCGGTTTCCAAATTCAAACGGATGTATCTTCGCCAATAATTGTCAGCAGTTAGAATTTCTTTCAACATTATGAAGCCCTTTTTATATATTTTGATTCGGCATCAAAAGCTGAAAATATGTAGTCTTGAAGTCATTTCGAGAAATCGACGTTTTAAGTTTCTGTTTCCAAATTCAAACGGATGTATCTTCGCCAATAATTGTCAGAAGTCAGAATTTCTTTCAACATTATGAAGCCCTTTTTATATATTTTGATTCTGTATCAAAAGCTGAAAATATGTAGTCTCGAAGTCATTTCGAGAAATTAACGTTTTAAGTTTCTGTTTCCAAATTCAAACGGATGTATCTTCGCCAATAATTGTCAGAAGTTAGAATTTCTTTCAACATTATGAAGCCCTTTTTATATATTTTGATTCTGCATCAAAAGCTGAAAATATGTAGTCTCGAAGTCATTTCGAGAAATTGACGTTTTAAGTTTCTGTTTCCAAATTCAAATGGATGTATCTTCGCCAATAATTGTCAAAAGTTAGAATTTCTTTCAACATTATGAAGCCCTTTTTATATATTTTGACTATGCATCAAAAGCTGAAAATATGTAGTCTCGAAGCCATTTCGAGAAATTGACGTTTTAAGTTTCTGTTTCCAAATTCAAACGGATGTATCTTCGCCAATAATTGTCAGAAGTTAGAATTTCTTTCAATAATTGTCAGAAGTTAGAATTTCTTTCAACATTATGAAGCCCTTTTTATATATTTTGACTCTGCATCAAAAGCTGAAAATATGTAGTCTCGAAGTCATTTCGAGAAATTGACGTTTTAAGTTTCGGTTTCCAAATTCAAACGGATGTATCTTCGCCAATAATTGTCAGAAGTTAGAATTTCTTTCAACATTATGAAGCCCTTTTTATATATTTTGATTCGGCATCAAAAGCTGAAAATATGTAGTCTTGAAGTCATTTCGAGAAATCGACGTTTTAAGTTTTTGTTTCCAAATTCAAACGGATGTATCTTCGCCAATAATTGTCAGAAGTTAGAATTTCTTTCAACATTATGAAGCCCTTTTTATATATTTTGATTCTGCATCAAAAGCTGAAAATATGTAGTCTCGAAGTCATTTCGAGAAATTGACGTTTTAAGTTTCTGTTTCCAAATTCAAACGGATGTATCTTCGCCAATAATTGTCAGAAGTTAGAATTTCTTTCAATAATTGTCAGAAGTTAGAATTTCTTTCAACATTATGAAGCCCTTTTTATATATTTTGACTCTGCATCAAAAGCTGAAAATATGTAGTCTCGAAGTCATTTCGAGAAATTGACGTTTTAAGTTTCTGTTTCCAAATTCAAACGGATGTATCTTCGCCAATAATTGTCAGAAATTAGAATTTCTTTCAACATTATGAAGCCCTTTTTATATATTTTGACTATGCATCAAAAGCTGAAAATATGTAGTCTCGAAGCCATTTCGAGAAATTGACGTTTTAAGTTTCTGTTTCCAAATTCAAACGGATGTATCTTCGCCAATAATTGTCAGAAGTTAGAATTTCTTTCAATAATTGTCAGAAGTTAGAATTTCTTTCAACATTATGAAGCCCTTTTTATATATTTTGACTCTGCATCAAAAGCTGAAAATATGTAGTCTCGAAGTCATTTCGAGAAATTGACGTTTTAAGTTTCGGTTTCCAAATTCAAACGGATGTATCTTCGCCAATAATTGTCAGAAGTTAGAATTTCTTTCAACATTATGAAGCCCTTTTTATATATTTTGACTATGCATCAAAAGCTGAAAATATTTAGTCCCGAAGTTATTTCGAGAAATTGACGTCTTAAGTTTCTGTTTCCAAATTCAAATGGATGTATCTTCGCCAATAATTGTCAGAAGTTAGAATTTCTTTCAACATTATGAAGCCCTTTTTATATATTTTGACTCTGCATCAAAAGCTGAAAATATGTAGTCTCGAAGTCATTTCGAGAAAATGACGTTTTAAGTTTCTGTTTCCAAATTCAAATGGATGTATCTTCGCCAATAATTGTCAGAAGTTAGAATTTCTTTCAACATTATGAAGCCCTTTTTATATATTTTGATTCTGCATCAAAAGCTGGAAATATGTAGTCTCGAAGTCATTTCGAGAAATTGACGTTTTAAGTTTCTGTTTCCAAATTCAAACGGATGTATCTTCGCCAATAATTGTCAGAAGTTAGAATTTCTTTCAACATTATGAAGCCCATTTTATATATTTTGACTATGCATCAAAAGCTGAAAATATGTAGTCTCGAAGCCATTTCGAGAAATTGACGTTTTAAGTTTCTGTTTCCAAATTCAAACGGATGTATCTTCGCCAATAATTGTCAGAAGTTAGAATTTCTTTCAACATTATGAAGCCCTTTTTATATATTTTGACTCTGCATCAAAAGCTGAAAATATGTAGTCGCGAAGTCATTTCGAGAAATTGACGTTTTGAGTTTCGGTTTCCAAATTCAAACGGATGTATCTTGGCCAATAATTGTCAGAAGTCAGAATTTCTTTCAACATTATGAAGCCCTTTTTATATATTTTGACTCTGCATCAAAAGCTGAAAATATGTAGTCGCGACGTCATTTCGAGAAATTGACGTTTTAAGTTTCTGTTTCCAAATTCAAACGGATGTATCTTCGCCAATAATTGTCAGAAGTTAGAATTTCTTTCAACATTATGAAGCCCTTTTTATATATTTTGATTCTGCATCAAAAGCTGAAAATATGTATCTTCGCCAATAATTGTCAGAAGTTAGAATTTCTTTCAACATTATGAAGCACTTTTTGAATATTTTGATTCTGCATCAAAAGCTGAAAATATGTAGTCTCGAAGTCATTTCGAGAAATTGACGTTTTAAGTTTCTGTTTCCAAATTCAAACGGATGTATCTTCGCCAATAATTGTCAGAAGTCAGAATTTCTTTCAACATTATGAAGCCCTTTTTATATATTTTGACTCTGCTTCAAAAGCTGAAAATATGTAGTCTCGAAGTCATTTCGCGAAATTGACGTTTTAAGTTTGTGTTTCCAAATTCAAACGGATGTATCTTCGCCAATAATTGTCAGAAGTTAGAATTTCTTTCAACATTATGAAGCCCTTTTTATATATTTTGAGTCTGCATCAAAAGCTGAAAATATGTAGTCGCGAAGTCATTTCGAGAAATTGACGTTTTAAGTTTCGGTTTCCAAATTCAAACGGATGTATCTTCGCCAATAATTGTCAGAAGTCAGAATTTCTTTTAACATTATGAAGCCCTTTTTATATATTTTGACTCTGCATCAAAAGCTGAAAATATGTAGTCGCGAAGTCATTTCGAGAAATTGACGTTTTAAGTTTCGGTTTCCAAATTCAAACGGATGTATCTTCGCCAATAATTGTCAGCAGTTAGAATTTCTTTCAACATTATGAAGCCCTTTTTATATATTTTGATTCGGCATCAAAAGCTGAAAATATGTAGTCTTGAAGTCATTTCGAGAAATCGACGTTTTAAGTTTTTGTTTCCAAATTCAAACGGATGTATCTTCGCCAATAATTGTCAAAAGTTAGAATTTCTTTCAGCATTATGAAGCCCTTTTTATATATTTTGATTCTGCATCAAAAGTTGAAAATATGTAGTCGCGAAGTCATTTCGAGAAATTGACGTTTTAAGTTTCGGTTTCCAAATTCAAACGGATGTATCTTCGCCAATAATTGTCAGCAGTTAGAATTTCTTTCAACATTATGAAGCCCTTTTTATATATTTTGATTCGGCGTCAAAAGCTGAAAATATGTAGTCTTGAAGTCATTTCGAGAAATCGACGTTTTAAGTTTTTGTTTCCAAATTCAAACGGATGTATCTTCGCCAATAATTGTCAGAAGTTAGAATTTCTTTCAGCATTATGAAGCCCTTTTTATATATTTTGACTCTGCATCAAAAGCTGACAATATGTAGTCGCGAAGTCATTTCGAGAAATTGACGTTTTAAGTTTCGGTTTCCAAATTCAAACGGATGTATCTTCGCCAATAATTGTCAGAAGTCAGAATTTCTTTCAACATTATGAAGCCCTTTTTATATATTTTGACTATGCATCAAAAGCTGAAAATATGTAGTCTCGAAGCCATTTCGAGAAATTGACGTTTTAAGTTTCTGTTTCCAAATTCAAACGGATGTATCTTCGCCAATAATTGTCAGAAGTCAGAATTTCTTTCAACATTATGAAGCCCTTTTTATATATTTTGACTCTGCATCAAAAGCTGAAAATATGTAGTCGCGAAGTCATTTCGTTTTTTAAATTCAAACGGATGTATCTTCGCCAATAATTGTCAGAAGTCAGAATTTCTTTCAACATTATGAAGCCCTTTTTATATATTTTGACTCTGCATCAAAAGCTGACAATATGTAGTCGCGAAGTCATTTCGAGAAATTGACGTTTTAAGTTTCGGTTTCCAAATTCAAACGGATGTATCTTCGCCAATAATTGTCAGAAGTCAGAATTTCTTTCAACATTATGAAGCCCTTTTTATATATTTTGACTATGCATCAAAAGCTGAAAATATGTAGTCTCGAAGCCATTTCGAGAAATTGACGTTTTAAGTTTCTGTTTCCAAATTCAAACGGATGTATCTTCGCCAATAATTGTCAAAAGTTAGAATTTCTTTCAACATTATGAAGCCCTTTTTATATATTTTGACTATGCATCAAAAGCTGAAAATATGTAGTCTCGAAGCCATTTCGAGAAATTGACGTTTTAAGTTTCTGTTTCCAAATTCAAACGGATGTATCTTCGCCAATAATTGTCAGAAGTCAGAATTTCTTTCAACATTATGAAGCCCTTTTTATATATTTTGACTCTGCATCAAAAGCTGAAAATATGTAGTCGCGAAGTCATTTCGAAATTCAAACGGATGTATCTTCGCCAATAATTGTCAGAAGTCAGAATTTCTTTCAACATTATGAAGCCCTTTTTATATATTTTGACTCTGCATCAAAAGCTGAAAATATGTAGTCGCGAAGTCATTTCGAAATTCAAACGGATGTATCTTCGCCAATAATTGTCAGAAGTCAGAATTTCTTTCAACATTATGAAGCCCTTTTTATATATTTTGATTCTGCATCAAAAGCTGAAAATATGTAGTCTCGAAGTCATTTCGAGAAATCGACGTTTTAAGTCTCTGTTTCCAAATTCAAACGGATGTATCTTCGCCAATAATTGTCAGAAGTCAGAATTTCTTTGAACATTATGAAGCCCTTTTTATATATTTGGATTCTGCATCAAAAGCTGAAAATATGTAGTCTCGAAGTCATTTCGAGAAATTGACGTTTAAAGATTTGTTTCCAAATTCAAACGGATGTATCTTCGCCAATAATTGTCAGAAGTTAGAATTTCTTTCAACATTATGAAGCCCTTTTTATATATTTTGACTATGCATCAAAAGCTGAAAATATGTAGTCTCGAAGTCATTTCGAGAAATTGACGTTTTAAGTTTCTGTTTCCAAATTCAAATGGATGTATCTTCGCCAATAATTGTCAAAAGTTAGAATTTCTTTCAACATTATGAAGCCCTTTTTATATATTTTGACTATGCATCAAAAGCTGAAAATATGTAGTCTCGAAGCCATTTCGAGAAATTGACGTTTTAAGTTTCTGTTTCCAAATTCAAACGGATGTATCTTCGCCAATAATTGTCAGAAGTTAGAATTTCTTTCAACATTATGAAGCCCTTTTTATATATTTTGACTCTGCATCAAAAGCTGAAAATATGTAGTCGCGAAGTCATTTCGAAATTCAAACGGATGTATCTTCGCCAATAATTGTCAGAAGTCAGAATTTCTTTCAACATTATGAAGCCCTTTTTATATATTTTGACTCTGCATCAAAAGCTGAAAATATGTAGTCGCGAAGTCATTTCGAAATTCAAACGGATGTATCTTCGCCAATAATTGTCAGAAGTCAGAATTTCTTTCAACATTATGAAGCCCTTTTTATATATTTTGATTCTGCATCAAAAGCTGAAAATATGTAGTCTCGAAGTCATTTCGAGAAATCGACGTTTTAAGTCTCTGTTTCCAAATTCACACGGATGTATCTTCGCCAATAATTGTCAGCAGTTAGAATTTCTTTCAACATTATGAAGCCCTTTTTATATATTTTGATTCTGCATCAAAAGCTGAAAATATGTAGTCTCGAAGTCATTTCGAGAAATTGACGTTTTAAGTTTCGGTTTCCAAATTCAAACGGATGTATCTTCGCCAATAATTGTCAGAAGTCAGAATTTCTTTCAACATTATGAAGCCCTTTTTATATATTTTGACTCTGCATCAAAAGCTGAAAATATGTAGTCTCGAAGTCATTTCGAGAAATTGACGTTTTAAGTTTCTGTTTCCAAATTCAAACGGATGTATCTTCGCCAATAATTGTCAGAAGTTAGAATTTCTTTCAACATTATGAAGCCCTTTTTATATATTTTGATTCTGCATCAAAAGCTGAAAATATGTAGTCTCGAAGTCATTTCGAGAAATTGACGTTTTAAGTTTCTGTTTCCAAATTCAAATGGATGTATCTTCGCCAATAATTGTCAGAAGTTGGAATTTCTTTCAACATTGTGAAGCCCTTTTTATATATTTTGATTCTGCATCAAAAGCTGAAAATATGTAGTCTCGAAGTCATTTCGAGAAATTGACGTTTTAAGTTTCTGTTTCCAAATTCAAACGGATGTATCTTCGCCAATAATTGTCAGAAGTTAGAATTTCTTTCAACATTATGAAGCCCTTTTTATATATTTTGATTCTGCATCAAAAGCTGAAAATATGTAGTCTCGAAGTCATTTCGAGAAATTGACGTCATAAGTTTCTGTTTCCAAATTCAAACGGATGTATCTTCGCCAATAATTGTCAGAAGTCAGAATTTCTTTCAACATTATGAAGCCCTTTTTATATATTTTGACTCTGCATCAAAAGCTGAAAATATGTAGTCGCGAAGTCATTTCGTTTTAAATTCAAACGGATGTATCTTCGCCAATAATTGTCAGAAGTCAGAATTTCTTTCAACATTATGAAGCCCTTTTTATATATTTTGACTCTGCATCAAAAGCTGAAAATATGTAGTCGCGAAGTCATTTCGAGAAATTGACGTTTTAAGTTTCGGTTTCCAAATTCAAACGGATGTATCTTCGCCAATAATTGTCAGCAGTTAGAATTTCTTTCAACATTATGAAGCCCTTTTTATATATTTTGATTCGGCATCAAAAGCTGAAAATATGTAGTCTTGAAGTCATTTCGAGAAATCGACGTTTTAAGTTTTTGTTTCCAAATTCAAACGGATGTATCTTCGCCAATAATTGTCAGAAGTTAGAATTTCTTTCAACATTATGAAGCCCTTTTTATATATTTTGATTCTGCATCAAAAGCTGAAAATATGTAGTCTCGAAGTCATTTCGAGAAATTGACGTTTAAAGATCTGTTTCCAAATTCAAACGGATGTATCTTCGCCAATAATTGTCAGAAGTTAGAATTTCTTTCAACATTATGAAGCCCTTTTTATATATTTTGACTATGCATCAAAAGCTGAAAATATGTAGTCTCGAAGTCATTTCGAGAAATTGACGTTTTAAGTTTCTGTTTCCAAATTCAAATGGATGTATCTTCGCCAATAATTGTCAAAAGTTAGAATTTCTTTCAACATTATGAAGCCCTTTTTATATATTTTGACTATGCATCAAAAGCTGAAAATATGTAGTCTCGAAGCCATTTCGAGAAATTGACGTTTTAAGTTTCTGTTTCCAAATTCAAACGGATGTATCTTCGCCAATAATTGTCAGAAGTTAGAATTTCTTTCAACATTATGAAGCCCTTTTTATATATTTTGACTCTGCATCAAAAGCTGAAAATATGTAGTCGCGAAGTCATTTCGTTAAATTCAAACGGATGTATCTTCGCCAATAATTGTCAGAAGTCAGAATTTCTTTCAACATTATGAAGCCCTTTTTATATATTTTGACTCTGCATCAAAAGCTGAAAATATGTAGTCGCGAAGTCATTTCGAGAAATTGACGTTTTAAGTTTCGGTTTCCAAATTCAAACGGATGTATCTTCGCCAATAATTGTCAGCAGTTAGAATTTCTTTCAACATTATGAAGCCCTTTTTATATATTTTGATTCGGCATCAAAAGCTGAAAATATGTAGTCTTGAAGTCATTTCGAGAAATCGACGTTTTAAGTTTTTGTTTCCAAATTCAAACGGATGTATCTTCGCCAATAATTGTCAGAAGTTAGAATTTCTTTCAACATTATGAAGCCCTTTTTATATATTTTGATTCTGCATCAAAAGCTGAAAATATGTAGTCTCGAAGTCATTTCGAGAAATTGACGTTTAAAGATCTGTTTCCAAATTCAAACGGATCAGAAGTTAGAATTTCTTTCAACATTATGAAGCCCTTTTTATATATTTTGACTATGCATCAAAAGCTGAAAATATGTAGTCTCGAAGTCATTTCGAGAAATTGACGTTTTAAGTTTCTGTTTCCAAATTCAAATGGATGTATCTTCGCCAATAATTGTCAAAAGTTAGAATTTCTTTCAACATTATGAAGCCCTTTTTATATATTTTGACTATGCATCAAAAGCTGAAAATATGTAGTCTCGAAGCCATTTCGAGAAATTGACGTTTTAAGTTTCTGTTTCCAAATTCAAACGGATGTATCTTCGCCAATAATTGTCAGAAGTTAGAATTTCTTTCAATAATTGTCAGAAGTTAGAATTTCTTTCAACATTATGAAGCCCTTTTTATATATTTTGACTCTGCATCAAAAGCTGAAAATATGTAGTCGCGAAGTCATTTCGAGAAATTGACGTTTTAAGTTTCGGTTTCCAAATTCAAACGGATGTATCTTCGCCAATAATTGTCAGAAGTTAGAATTTCTTTCAACATTATGAAGCCCTTTTTATATATTTTGACTCTGCATCAAAAGCTGAAAATATGTAGTCTCGAAGCCATTTCGAGAAATTGACGTTTAAAGTTTCTGTTTCCAAATTCAAACGGATGTATCTTCGCCAATAATTGTCAGAAGTTAGAATTTCTTTCAATAATTGTCAGAAGTTAGAATTTCTTTCAACATTATGAAGCCCTTTTTATATATTTTGACTCTGCATCAAAAGCTGAAAATATGTAGTCTCGAAGTCATTTCGAGAAATTGACGTTTTAAGTTTCGGTTTCCAAATTCAAACGGATGTATCTTCGCCAATAATTGTCAGAAGTTAGAATTTCTTTCAACATTATGAAGCCCTTTTTATATATTTTGACTATGCATCAAAAGCTGAAAATATTTAGTCTCGAAGTCATTTCGAGAAATTGACGTCATAAGTTTCTGTTTCCAAATTCAAACGGATGTATCTTCGCCAATAATTGTCAGAAGTTAGAATTTCTTTCAACATTATGAAGCCCTTTTTATATATTTTGACTCTGCATCAAAAGCTGAAAATATGTAGTCTCGAAGCCATTTCGAGAAATTGACGTTTTAAGTTTCTGTTTCCAAATTCAAATGGATGTATCTTCGCCAATAATTGTCAGAAGTTAGAATTTCTTTCAACATTATGAAGCCCTTTTTATATATTTTGACTATGCATCAAAAGCTGAAAATATTTAGTCTCGAAGTCATTTCGAGAAATTGACGTCATAAGTTTCTGTTTCCAAATTCAAACGGATGTATCTTCGCCAATAATTGTCAGAAGTTAGAATTTCTTTCAACATTATGAAGCCCTTTTTATATATTTTGACTCTGCATCAAAAGCTGAAAATATGTAGTCTCGAAGCCATTTCGAGAAATTGACGTTTTAAGTTTCTGTTTCCAAATTCAAACGGATGTATCTTCGCCAATAATTGTCAGAAGTTAGAATTTCTTTCAACATTATGAAGCCCTTTTTATATATTTTGACTCTGCATCAAAAGCTGAAAATATGTAGTCGCGAAGTCATTTCGAGAAATTGACGTTTTGAGTTTCGGTTTCCAAATTCAAACGGATGTATCTTCGCCAATAATTGTCAAAAGTTAGAATTTCTTTCAACATTATGAAGCCCTTTTTATATATTTTGACTATGCATCAAAAGCTGAAAATATGTAGTCTCGAAGCCATTTCGAGAAATTGACGTTTTAAGTTTCTGTTTCCAAATTCAAACGGATGTATCTTCGCCAATAATTGTCAGAAGTCAGAATTTCTTTCAACATTATGAAGCCCTTTTTATATATTTTGACTCTGCATCAAAAGCTGAAAATATGTAGTCGCGAAGTCATTTCGAAATTCAAACGGATGTATCTTCGCCAATAATTGTCAGAAGTCAGAATTTCTTTCAACATTATGAAGCCCTTTTTATATATTTTGACTCTGCATCAAAAGCTGAAAATATGTAGTCGCGAAGTCATTTCGAGAAATTGACGTTTTAAGTTTCGGTTTCCAAATTCAAACGGATGTATCTTCGCCAATAATTGTCAGCAGTTAGAATTTTTTTCAACATTATGAAGCCCTTTTTATATATTTTGATTCGGCATCAAAAGCTGAAAATATGTAGTCTTGAAGTCATTTCGAGAAATCGACGTTTTAAGTTTTTGTTTCCAAATTCAAACGGATGTATCTTCGCCAATAATTGTCAGAAGTTAGAATTTCTTTCAACATTATGAAGCCCTTTTTATATATTTTGATTCTGCATCAAAAGCTGAAAATATGTAGTCTCGAAGTCATTTCGAGAAATTGACGTTTAAAGATCTGTTTCCAAATTCAAACGGATGTATCTTCGCCAATAATTGTCAGAAGTTAGAATTTCTTTCAACATTATGAAGCCCTTTTTATATATTTTGACTATGCATCAAAAGCTGAAAATATGTAGTCTCGAAGTCATTTCGAGAAATTGACGTTTTAAGTTTCTGTTTCCAAATTCAAATGGATGTATCTTCGCCAATAATTGTCAAAAGTTAGAATTTCTTTCAACATTATGAAGCCCTTTTTATATATTTTGACTATGCATCAAAAGCTGAAAATATGTAGTCTCGAAGCCATTTCGAGAAATTGACGTTTTAAGTTTCTGTTTCCAAATTCAAACGGATGTATCTTCGCCAATAATTGTCAGAAGTTAGAATTTCTTTCAATAATTGTCAGAAGTTAGAATTTCTTTCAACATTATGAAGCCCTTTTTATATATTTTGACTCTGCATCAAAAGCTGAAAATATGTAGTCGCGAAGTCATTTCGAGAAATTGACGTTTTAAGTTTCGGTTTCCAAATTCAAACGGATGTATCTTCGCCAATAATTGTCAGAAGTTAGAATTTCTTTCAACATTATGAAGCCCTTTTTATATATTTTGACTCTGCATCAAAAGCTGAAAATATGTAGTCTCGAAGCCATTTCGAGAAATTGACGTTTAAAGTTTCTGTTTCCAAATTCAAACGGATGTATCTTCGCCAATAATTGTCAGAAGTTAGAATTTCTTTCAATAATTGTCAGAAGTTAGAATTTCTTTCAACATTATGAAGCCCTTTTTATATATTTTGACTCTGCATCAAAAGCTGAAAATATGTAGTCTCGAAGTCATTTCGAGAAATTGACGTTTTAAGTTTCGGTTTCCAAATTCAAACGGATGTATCTTCGCCAATAATTGTCAGAAGTTAGAATTTCTTTCAACATTATGAAGCCCTTTTTATATATTTTGACTATGCATCAAAAGCTGAAAATATTTAGTCTCGAAGTCATTTCGAGAAATTGACGTCATAAGTTTCTGTTTCCAAATTCAAACGGATGTATCTTCGCCAATAATTGTCAGAAGTTAGAATTTCTTTCAACATTATGAAGCCCTTTTTATATATTTTGACTCTGCATCAAAAGCTGAAAATATGTAGTCTCGAAGCCATTTCGAGAAATTGACGTTTTAAGTTTCTGTTTCCAAATTCAAATGGATGTATCTTCGCCAATAATTGTCAGAAGTTAGAATTTCTTTCAACATTATGAAGCCCTTTTTATATATTTTGATTCTGCATCAAAAGCTGGAAATATGTAGTCTCGAAGTCATTTCGAGAAATTGACGTCATAAGTTTCTGTTTCCAAATTCAAACGGATGTATCTTCGCCAATAATTGTCAGAAGTTAGAATTTCTTTCAACATTATGAAGCCCTTTTTATATATTTTGACTCTGCATCAAAAGCTGAAAATATGTAGTCTCGAAGCCATTTCGAGAAATTGACGTTTTAAGTTTCTGTTTCCAAATTCAAACGGATGTATCTTCGCCAATAATTGTCAGAAGTTAGAATTTCTTTCAATAATTGTCAGAAGTTAGAATTTCTTTCAACATTATGAAGCCCTTTTTATATATTTTGACTCTGCATCAAAAGCTGAAAATATGTAGTCGCGAAGTCATTTCGAGAAATTGACGTTTTAAGTTTCGGTTTCCAAATTCAAACGGATGTATCTTCGCCAATAATTGTCAGAAGTTAGAATTTCTTTCAACATTATGAAGCCCTTTTTATATATTTTGACTCTGCATCAAAAGCTGAAAATATGTAGTCTCGAAGCCATTTCGAGAAATTGACGTTTAAAGTTTCTGTTTCCAAATTCAAACGGATGTATCTTCGCCAATAATTGTCAGAAGTTAGAATTTCTTTCAATAATTGTCAGAAGTTAGAATTTCTTTCAACATTATGAAGCCCTTTTTATATATTTTGACTCTGCATCAAAAGCTGAAAATATGTAGTCTCGAAGTCATTTCGAGAAATTGACGTTTTAAGTTTCGGTTTCCAAATTCAAACGGATGTATCTTCGCCAATAATTGTCAGAAGTTAGAATTTCTTTCAACATTATGAAGCCCTTTTTATATATTTTGACTATGCATCAAAAGCTGAAAATATTTAGTCTCGAAGTCATTTCGAGAAATTGACGTCATAAGTTTCTGTTTCCAAATTCAAACGGATGTATCTTCGCCAATAATTGTCAGAAGTTAGAATTTCTTTCAACATTATGAAGCCCTTTTTATATATTTTGACTCTGCATCAAAAGCTGAAAATATGTAGTCTCGAAGCCATTTCGAGAAATTGACGTTTTAAGTTTCTGTTTCCAAATTCAAATGGATGTATCTTCGCCAATAATTGTCAGAAGTTAGAATTTCTTTCAACATTATGAAGCCCTTTTTATATATTTTGATTCTGCATCAAAAGCTGGAAATATGTAGTCTCGAAGTCATTTCGAGAAATTGACGTCATAAGTTTCTGTTTCCAAATTCAAACGGATGTATCTTCGCCAATAATTGTCAGAAGTTAGAATTTCTTTCAACATTATGAAGCCCTTTTTATATATTTTGACTCTGCATCAAAAGCTGAAAATATGTAGTCTCGAAGCCATTTCGAGAAATTTACGTTTTAAGTTTCTGTTTCCAAATTCAAACGGATGTATCTTCGCCAATAATTGTCAGAAGTTAGAATTTCTTTCAACATTATGAAGCCCTTTTTATATATTTTGACTCTGCATCAAAAGCTGAAAATATGTAGTCGCGAAGTCATTTCGAGAAATTGACGTTTTGAGTTTCGGTTTCCAAATTCAAACGGATGTATCTTCGCCAATAATTGTCAGAAGTCAGAATTTCTTTTAACATTATGAAGCCCTTTTTATATATTTTGATTCTGCATCAAAAGCTGAAAATATGTAGTCGCGAAGTCATTTCGAGAAATTGACGTTTTAAGTTTCGGTTTCCAAATTCAAACGGATGTATCTTCGCCAATAATTGTCAGCAGTTAGAATTTCTTTCAACATTATGAAGCCCTTTTTATATATTTTGATTCGGCATCAAAAGCTGAAAATATGTAGTCTTGAAGTCATTTCGAGAAATCGACGTTTTAAGTTTTTGTTTCCAAATTCAAACGGATGTATCTTCGCCAATAATTGTCAGAAGTAAGAATTTCTTTCAGCATTATGAAGCCCTTTTTATATATTTTGATTCTGCATCAAAAGTTGAAAATATGTAGTCGCGAAGTCATTTCGAGAAATTGACGTTTTAAGTTTCGGTTTCCAAATTCAAACGGATGTATCTTCGCCAATAATTGTCAGCAGTTAGCATTTCTTTCAACATTATGAAGCCCTTTTTATATATTTTGATTCGGCATCAAAAGCTGAAAATATGTAGTCTTGAAGTCATTTCGAGAAATCGACGTTTTAAGTTTTTGTTTCCAAATTCAAACGGATGTATCTTCGCCAATAATTGTCAGAAGTTAGAATTTCTTTCAACATTATGAAGCCCTTTTTATATATTTTGACGCTGCATCAAAAGCTGAAAATATGTAGTCTCGAAGTCATTTCGAGAAATTGACGTTTTAAGTTTCTGTTTCCAAATTCAAACGGATGTATCTTCGCCAATAATTGTCAGAAGTTAGAATTTCTTTCAATAATTGTCAGAAGTCAGAATTTCTTTCAACATTATGAAGCCCTTTTTATATATTTTGACTCTGCATCAAAAGCTGACAATATGTAGTCGCGAAGTCATTTCGAGAAATTGACGTTTTAAGTTTCGGTTTCCAAATTCAAACGGATGTATCTTCGCCAATAATTGTCAGAAGTCAGAATTTCTTTCAACATTATGAAGCCCTTTTTATATATTTTGACTCTGCATCAAAAGCTGAAAATATGTAGTCTCGAAGTCATTTCGAGAAATTGACGTTTTAAGTTTCGGTTTCCAAATTCAAACGGATGTATCTTCGCCAATAATTGTCAGAAAGTCAGAATTTCTTTCAACATTATGAAGCCCTTTTTATATATTTTGATTCTGCATCAAAAGCTGCAAATATGTAGTCTCGAAGTCATTTCGAGAAATTGACGTATTAAGTTTCTGTTTCCAAATTCAAACGGATGTATCTTCGCCAATAATTGTCAGAAGTTAGAATTTCTTTCAACATTATGAAGCCCTTTTTATATATTTTGATTCTGCATCAAAAGCTGGAAATATGTAGTCTCGAAGTCATTTCGAGAAATTGACGTCATAAGTTTCTGTTTCCAAATTCAAACGGATGTATCTTCGCCAATAATTGTCAGAAGTTAGAATTTCTTTCAACATTATGAAGCCCTTTTTATATATTTTGACTCTGCATCAAAAGCTGAAAATATGTAGTCTCGAAGCCATTTCGAGAAATTGACGTTTAAAGTTTCTGTTTCCAAATTCAAACGGATGTATCTTCGCCAATAATTGTCAGAAGTTAGAATTTCTTTCAATAATTGTCAGAAGTTAGAATTTCTTTCAACATTATGAAGCCCTTTTTATATATTTTGACTCTGCATCAAAAGCTGAAAATATGTAGTCTCGAAGTCATTTCGAGAAATTGACGTTTTAAGTTTCGGTTTCCAAATTCAAACGGATGTATCTTCGCCAATAATTGTCAGAAGTTAGAATTTCTTTCAACATTATGAAGCCCTTTTTATATATTTTGACTATGCATCAAAAGCTGAAAATATTTAGTCTCGAAGTCATTTCGAGAAATTGACGTCATAAGTTTCTGTTTCCAAATTCAAACGGATGTATCTTCGCCAATAATTGTCAGAAGTTAGAATTTCTTTCAACATTATGAAGCCCTTTTTATATATTTTGACTCTGCATCAAAAGCTGAAAATATGTAGTCTCGAAGCCATTTCGAGAAATTGACGTTTTAAGTTTCTGTTTCCAAATTCAAATGGATGTATCTTCGCCAATAATTGTCAGAAGTTAGAATTTCTTTCAACATTATGAAGCCCTTTTTATATATTTTGATTCTGCATCAAAAGCTGGAAATATGTAGTCTCGAAGTCATTTCGAGAAATTGACGTCATAAGTTTCTGTTTCCAAATTCAAACGGATGTATCTTCGCCAATAATTGTCAGAAGTTAGAATTTCTTTCAACATTATGAAGCCCTTTTTATATATTTTGACTCTGCATCAAAAGCTGAAAATATGTAGTCTCGAAGCCATTTCGAGAAATTGACGTTTTAAGTTTCTGTTTCCAAATTCAAACGGATGTATCTTCGCCAATAATTGTCAGAAGTTAGAATTTCTTTCAACATTATGAAGCCCTTTTTATATATTTTGACTCTGCATCAAAAGCTGAAAATATGTAGTCGCGAAGTCATTTCGAGAAATTGACGTTTTGAGTTTCGGTTTCCAAATTCAAACGGATGTATCTTGGCCAATAATTGTCAGAAGTTAGAATTTCTTTCAACATTATGAAGCCCTTTTTATATATTTTGACTCTGCATCAAAAGCTGAAAATATGTAGTCGCGACGTCATTTCGAGAAATTGACGTTTTAAGTTTCTGTTTCCAAATTCAAATGGATGTATCTTCGCCAATAATTGTCAGAAGTTAGAATTTCTTTCAACATTATGAAGCCCTTTTTATATATTTTGATTCGGCATCAAAAGCTGAAAATATGTAGTCTTGAAGTCATTTCGCGAAATTGACGTTTTAAGTTTCTGTTTCCAAATTCAAACGGATGTATCTTCGCCAATAATTGTCAGAAGTTAGAATTTCTTTCAACATTATGAAGCCCTTTTTATATATTTTGATTCTGCATCAAAAGCTGAAAATATGTAGTCTCGAAGTCATTTCGAGAAATTGACGTTTTAAGTTTCTGTTTCCAAATTCAAACGGATGTATCTTCGCCAACAATTGTCAGAAGTTAGAATTTCTTTCAACATTATGAAGCCCTTTTTATATATTTTGATTCTGCTTCAAAAGCTGAAAATATGTAGTCTCGAAGTCATTTCGAGAAATCGACGTTTTAAGTTTGTGTTTCCAAATTCAAACGGATGTATCTTCGCCAATAATAGTCAGAAGTTAGAATTTCTTGCAACATTATGAACCCCTTTTTATATATTTTGATTCTGCATCAAAAGCTGAAAATATGTAGTCTCGAAGTCATTTCGAGATACTGGCGTTTTAAGTTTATTTTCCCAAATTCAAACGGATGTATCTTCGCCAATAATTGTCAGAAGTCAGAATTTCTTTCAACATTATGAAGCCCTTTTTATATATTTTGAGTCTGCATCAAAAGCTGAAAATATGTAGTCGCGAAGTCATTTCGAGAAATTGACGTTTTAAGTTTCTGTTTCCAAATTCAAACGGATGTATCTTCGCCAATAATTGTCAGAAGTTAGAATTTCTTTCAACATTGTGAAGCCCTTTTTATATATTTTGATTCTGCATCAAAAGCTGAAAATATGTAGTCGCGAAGTCATTTCGAGAAATTGACGTTTTAAGTTTCTGTTTCCAAATTCAAACGGATGTATCTTCGCCAATAATTGTCAGCAGTTAGAATTTCTTTCAACATTATGAAGCCCTTTTTATATATTTTGATTCGGCATCAAAAGCTGAAAATATGTAGTCTTGAAGTCATTTCGAGAAATCGACGTTTTAAGTTTTTGTTTCCAAATTCAAACGGATGTATCTTCGCCAATAATTGTCAGAAGTTAGAATTTCTTTCAGCATTATGAAGCCCTTTTTATATATTTTGATTCTGCATCAAAAGCTGAAAATATGTAGTCGCGAAGTCATTTCGAGAAATTGACGTTTTAAGTTTCGGTTTCCAAATTCAAACGGATGTATCTTCGCCAATAATTGTCAGCAGTTAGAATTTCTTTCAACATTATGAAGCCCTTTTTATATATTTTGATTCGGCATCAAAAGCTGAAAATATGTAGTCTTGAAGTCATTTCGAGAAATCGACGTTTTAAGTTTTTGTTTCCAAATTCAAACGGATGTATCTTCGCCAATAATTGTCAGAAGTTAGAATTTCTTTCAGCATTATGAAGCCCTTTTTATATATTTTGATTCTGCATCAAAAGCTGAAAATATGTAGTCTCGAAGTCATTTCGAGAAATTGACGTTTTAAGTTTCTGTTTCCAAATTCAAACGGATGTATCTTCGCCAATAATTGTCAGAAGTTAGAATTTCTTTCAATAATTGTCAGAAGTCAGAATTTCTTTCAACATTATGAAGCCCTTTTTATATATTTTGACTCTGCATCAAAAGCTGACAATATGTAGTCGCGAAGTCATTTCGAGAAATTGACGTTTTAAGTTTCGGTTTCCAAATTCAAACGGATGTATCTTCGCCAATAATTGTCAGAAGTCAGAATTTCTTTCAACATTATGAAGCCCTTTTTATATATTTTGACTCTGCATCAAAAGCTGAAAATATGTAGTCGCGAAGTCATTTCGAGAAATTGACGTTTTAAGTTTCGGTTTCCAAATTCAAACGGATGTATCTTCGCCAATAATTGTCAGAAGTCAGAATTTCTTTCAACATTATGAAGCCCTTTTTATATATTTTGATTCTGCATCAAAAGCTGCAAATATGTAGTCTCGAAGTCATTTCGAGAAATTGACGTTTTAAGTTTCTGTTTCCAAATTCAAACGGATGTATCTTCGCCAATAATTGTCAGAAGTTAGAATTTCTTTCAACATTATGAAGCCCTTTTTATATATTTTGACTATGCATCAAAAGCTGAAAATATGTAGTCTCGAAGTCATTTCGAGAAATTGACGTTTTAAGTTTCTGTTTCCAAATTCAAACGGATGTATCTTCGCCAATAATTGTCAGAAGTTAGAATTTCTTTCAACATTATGAAGCCCTTTTTATATATTTTGATTCTGCATCAAAAGCTGAAAATATGTAGTCTCGAAGTCATTTCGAGAAATTGACGTTTTAAGTTTCTGTTTCCAAATTCAAATGGATGTATCTTCGCCAATAATTGTCAGAAGTTAGAATTTCTTTCAACATTACGAAGCCCTTTTTATATATTTTGATTCTGCATCAAAAGCTGAAAATATGTAGTCTCGAAGTCATTTCGCGAAATTGACGTTTTAAGTTTCTGTTTCCAAATTCAAACGGATGTATCTTCGCCAATAATTGTCAGAAGTTAGAATTTCTTTCAACATTATGAAGCCCTTTTTATATATTTTGACTCTGCATCAAAAGCTGAAAATATGAAGTCTCGAAGTCATTTCGAGAAATTGACGTTTTAAGTTTCTGTTTCCAAATTCAAACGGATGTATCTTCGCCAATAATTGTCAGAAGTCAGAATTTCTTTCAACATTATGAAGCCCTTTTTATATATTTTGATTCTGCATCAAAAGCTGAAAATATGTAGTCTTGAAGTCATTTCGAGAAATCGACGTTTTAAGTTTTCTGTTTCCAAATTCAAACGGATGTATCTTCGCCAATAATTGTCAGAAGTTAGAATTTCTTTCAACATTATAAAGCCCTTTTTATATATTTTGATTCTGCATCAAAAGCTGAAAATATGTAGTCTCGAAGTCATTTCGAGAAATTGACGTTTTAAGTTTCTGTTTCCAAATTCAAACGGATGTATCTTCGCCAATAATTGTCAGAAGTTAGAATTTCTTTCAACATTATGAAGCCCTTTTTATATATTTTGATTCTGCATCAAAAGCTGAAAATATGTAGTCTCGAAGTCATTTCGAGAAATTGACGTTTTAAGTTTCTGTTTCCAAATTCAAATGGATGTATCTTCGCCAATAATTGTCAGAAGTTAGAATTTCTTTCAACATTATGAAGCCCTTTTTATATATTTTGATTCTGCATCAAAAGCTGAAAATATGTAGTCTCGAAGTCATTTCGCGAAATTGACGTTTTAAGTTTCTGTTTCCAAATTCAAACGGATGTATCTTCGCCAATAATTGTCAGAAGTTAGAATTTCTTTCAACATTATGAAGCCCTTTTTATATATTTTGACTCTGCATCAAAAGCTGAAAATATGTAGTCTCAAAGTCATTTCGAGAAATTGACGTTTTAAGTTTCTGTTTCCAAATTCAAACGGATGTATCTTCGCCAATAATTGTCAGAAGTTAGAATTTCTTTCAACATTATGAAGCCCTTTTTATATATTTTGATTCTGCATCAAAAGCTGAAAATATGTAGTCTTGAAGTCATTTCGAGAAATTGACGTTTTAAGTTTCGGTTTCCAAATTCAAACGGATGTATCTTCGCCAATAATTGTCAGAAGTTAGAATTTCTTTTAACATTATGAAGCCCTTTTTATATATTTTGATTCTGCATCAAAAGCTGAAAATATGTAGTCTCGAAGTCATTTCGAGAAATCGACGTTTTAAGTTTCTGTTTCCAAATTCAAATGGATGTATCTTCGCCAATAATTGTCAGAAGTTAGAATTTCTTTCAACATTATGAAGCCCTTTTTATATATTTTGATTCTGCATCAAAAGCTGAAAATATGTAGTCTCGAAGTCATTTCGAGAAATTGACGTTTTAAGTTTCGGTTTCCAAATTCAAACGGATGTATCTTCGCCAATAATTGTCAGAAGTCAGAATTTCTTTCAACATTATGAAGCCCTTTTTATATATTTTGATTCTGCATCAAAAGCTGAAAATATGTAGTCTCGAAGTCATTTCGAGAAATTGACGTTTTAAGTTTCTGTTTCCCTATTCAAACGGATGTATCTTTGCCAATAATTGTCAGAAGTCAGAATTTCTTTCAACAGTATGAAGCCCTTTTTATATATTTTGATTCTGCATCAAAAGCTGAAAATATGTAGTCTCGAAGTCATTTCGAGAAATTGACGTTTTAAGTTTCTGTTTCCAAATTCAAACGGATGTATCTTCGCCAATAATTGTCAGAAGTTAGAATTTCTTTCAACATTATAAAGCCCTTTTTATATATTTTGAGTCTGCATCAAAAGCTGAAAATATGTAGTCGCGAAGTCATTTCGAGAAATTGACGTTTTAAGTTTCGGTTTCCAAATTCAAACGGATGTATCTTCGCCAATAATTGTCAGAAGTCAGAATTTCTTTCAACATTATGAAGCCCTTTTATATATTTTGACTCTGCATCAAAAGCTGAAAATATGTCGTCGCGAAGTCATTTCGAGAAATTGACGTTTTAAGTTTCGGTTTCCAAATTCAAACGGATGTATCTTCGCCAATAATTGTCAGAAGTTAGAATTTCTTTCAACATTATGAAGCCCTTTTTATATATTTTGATTCGGCATCAAAAGCTGAAAATATGTAGTCTTGAAGTCATTTCGAGAAATCGACGTTTTAAGTTTTTGTTTCCAAATTCAAACGGATGTATCTTCGCCAATAATTGTCAGAAGTTAGAATTTCTTTCAACATTATGAAGCCCTTTTTATATATTTTGATTCTGCATCAAAAGCTGAAAATACGTAGTCTCGAAGTCATTTCGAGAAATTGACGTTTAAAGATCTGTTTCCAAATTCAAACGGATGTATCTTCGCCAATAATTGTCAGAAGTTAGAATTTCTTTCAACATTATGAAGCCCTTTTTATATATTTTGACTATGCATCAAAAGCTGAAAATATGTAGTCTCGAAGTCATTTCGAGAAATTGACGTTTTAAGTTTCTGTTTCCAAATTCAAACGGATGTATCTTCGCCAATAATTGTCAAAAGTTAGAATTTCTTTCAACATTATGAAGCCCTTTTTATATATTTTGACTATGCATCAAAAGCTGAAAATATGTAGTCTCGAAGCCATTTCGAGAAATTGACGTTTTAAGTTTCTGTTTCCAAATTCAAACGGATGTATCTTCGCCAATAATTGTCAGAAGTTAAAATTTCTTTCAATAATTGTCAGAAGTTAGAATTTCTTTCAACATTATGAAGCCCTTTTTATATATTTTGACTCTGCATCAAAAGCTGAAAATATGTAGTCTCGAAGTCATTTCGAGAAATTGACGTTTTAAGTTTCTGTTTCCAAATTCAAATGGATGTATCTTCGCCAATAATTGTCAGAAGTTAGAATTTCTTTCAACATTATGAAGCCCTTTTTATATATTTTGATTCTGCATCAAAAGCTGAAAATATGTAGTCTCGAAGTCATTTCGCGAAATTGACGTTTTAAGTTTCTGTTTCCAAATTCAAACGGATGTATCTTCGCCAATAATTGTCAGAAGTTAGAATTTCTTTCAACATTATGAAGCCCTTTTTATATATTTTGACTCTGCATCAAAAGCTGAAAATATGAAGTCTCAAAGTCATTTCGAGAAATTGACGTTTAAAGATCTGTTTCCAAATTCAAACGGATGTATCTTCGCCAATAATTGTCAGAAGTTAGAATTTCTTTCAACATTATGAAGCCCTTTTTATATATTTTGACTATGCATCAAAAGCTGAAAATATGTAGTCTTGAAGTCATTTCGAGAAATTGACGTTTTAAGTTTCTGTTTCCAAATTCAAACGGATGTATTTTCGCCAATAATTGTCAGAAGTTAGAATTTCTTTTAACATTATGAAGCCCTTTTTATATATTTTGATTCTGCATCAAAAGCTGAAAATATGTAGTCTCGAAGTCATTTCGAGAAATTGACGTTTTAAGTTTCTGTTTCCAAATTCAAATGGATGTATCTTCGCCAATAATTGTCAGAAGTTAGAATTTCTTTCAACATTATGAAGCCCTTTTTATATATTTTGATTCTGCATCAAAAGCTGAAAATATGTAGTCTCGAAGTCATTTCGAGAAATTGACGTTTTAAGTTTCGGTTTCCAAATTCAAACGGATGTATCTTCGCCAATAATTGTCAGAAGTCAGAATTTCTTTCAACATTATGAAGCCCTTTTTATATATTTTGATTCTGCATCAAAAGCTGAAAATATGTAGTCTCGAAGTCATTTCGAGAAATTGACGTTTTAAGTTTCTGTTTCCAAATTCAAACGGATGTATCTTCGCCAATAATTGTCAGAAGTTAGAATTTCTTTCAACAGTATGAAGCCCTTTTTATATATTTTGATTCTGCATCAAAAGCTGAAAATATGTAGTCTTGAAGTCATTTCGAGAAATTGACGTTTTAAGTTTCTGTTTCCAAATTCAAACGGATGTATTTTCGCCAATAATTGTCAGAAGTTAGAATTTCTTTCAACATTATGAAGCCCTTTTTATATATTTTGATTCTGCATCAAAAGCTGAAAATATGTAGTCTCGAAGTCATTTCGAGAAATTGACGTTTTAAGTTTCTGTTTCCAAATTCAAATGGATGTATCTTCGCCAATAATTGTCAGAAGTTAGAATTTCTTTCAACATTATGAAGCCCTTTTTATATATTTTGATTCTGCATCAAAAGCTGAAAATATGTAGTCTCGAAGTCATTTCGAGAAATTGACGTTTTAAGTTTCGGTTTCCAAATTCAAACGGATGTATCTTCGCCAATAATTGTCAGAAGTCAGAATTTCTTTCAACATTATGAAGCCCTTTTTATATATTTTGATTCTGCATCAAAAGCTGAAAATATGTAGTCTCGAAGTCATTTCGAGAAATTGACGTTTTAAGTTTCTGTTTCCAAATTCAAACGGATGTATCTTCGCCAATAATTGTCAGAAGTTAGAATTTCTTTCAACAGTATGAAGCCCTTTTTATATATTTTGATTCTGCATCAAAAGCTGAAAATATGTAGTCTCGAAGTCATTTCGAGAAATTGACGTTTTAAGTTTCTGTTTCCAAATTCAAACGGATGTATCTTCGCCAATAATTGTCAGAAGTTAGAATTTCTTTCAACATTATAAAGCCCTTTTTATATATTTTGAGTCTGCATCAAAAGCTGAAAATATGTAGTCGCGAAGTCATTTCGAGAAATTGACGTTTTAAGTTTCGGTTTCCAAATTCAAACGGATGTATCTTCGCCAATAATTGTCAGAAGTCAGAATTTCTTTCAACATTATGAAGCCCTTTTTATATATTTTGACTCTGCATCAAAAGCTGAAAATATGTCGCCGCGAAGTCATTTCGAGAAATTGACGTTTTAAGTTTCGGTTTCCAAATTCAAACGGATGTATCTTCGCCAATAATTGTCAGAAGTTAGAATTTCTTTCAACATTATGAAGCCCTTTTTATATATTTTGATTCGGCATCAAAAGCTGAAAATATGTAGTCTTGAAGTCATTTCGAGAAATCGACGTTTTAAGTTTTTGTTTCCAAATTCAAACGGATGTATCTTCGCCAATAATTGTCAGAAGTTAGAATTTCTTTCAACATTATGAAGCCCTTTTTATATATTTTGATTCTGCATCAAAAGCTGAAAATACGTAGTCTCGAAGTCATTTCGAGAAATTGACGTTTAAAGATCTGTTTCCAAATTCAAACGGATGTATCTTCGCCAATAATTGTCAGAAGTTAGAATTTCTTTCAACATTATGAAGCCCTTTTTATATATTTTGACTATGCATCAAAAGCTGAAAATATGTAGTCTCGAAGTCATTTCGAGAAATTGACGTTTTAAGTTTCTGTTTCCAAATTCAAACGGATGTATCTTCGCCAATAATTGTCAAAAGTTAGAATTTCTTTCAACATTATGAAGCCCTTTTTATATATTTTGACTATGCATCAAAAGCTGAAAATATGTAGTCTCGAAGCCATTTCGAGAAATTGACGTTTTAAGTTTCTGTTTCCAAATTCAAACGGATGTATCTTCGCCAATAATTGTCAGAAGTTAGAATTTCTTTCAACATTATGAAGCCCTTTTTATATATTTTGACTCTGCATCAAAAGCTGAAAATATGTAGTCTCGAAGCCATTTCGAGAAATTGACGTTTTAAGTTTCTGTTTCCAAATTCAAACGGATGTATCTTCGCCAATAATTGTCAGAAGTTAGAATTTCTTTCAATAATTGTCAGAAGTTAGAATTTCTTTCAACATTATGAAGCCCTTTTTATATATTTTGACTCTGCATCAAAAGCTGAAAATATGTAGTCGCGAAGTCATTTCGAGAAATTGACGTTTTAAGTTTCGGTTTCCAAATTCAAACGGATGTATCTTCGCCAATAATTGTCAGAAGTTAGAATTTCTTTCAACATTATGAAGCCCTTTTTATATATTTTGACTATGCATCAAAAGCTGAAAATATTTAGTCTCGAAGTCATTTCGAGAAATTGACGTTTCAAGTTTCTGTTTCCAAATTCAAATGGATGTATCTTCGCCAATAATTGTCAGAAGTTAGAATTTCTTTCAACATTATGAAGCCCTTTTTATATATTTTGATTCTGCATCAAAAGCTGAAAATATGTAGTCTCGAAGTCATTTCGAGAAATTGACGTCTTAAGTTTCTGTTTCCAAATTCAAACGGATGTATCTTCGCCAATAATTGTCAGAAGTTAGAATTTCTTTCAACATTATGAAGCCCTTTTTATATATTTTGATTCTGCATCAAAAGCTGAAAATATGTAGTCTCGAAGCCATTTCGAGAAATTGACGTTTTAAGTTTCTGTTTCCAAATTCAAACGGATGTATCTTCGCCAATAATTGTCAGAAGTTAGAATTTCTTTCAACATTATGAAGCCCTTTTTATATATTTTGACTTTGCATCAAAAGCTGAAAATATGTAGTCTCGAAGTCATTTCGAGAAATTGACGTTTTAAGTTTCGGTTTCCAAATTCAAACGGATGTATATTCGCCAATAAGAGGCAGAAGTCAGAATTTCTTTCAATAATTGTCAGAAGTTAGAATTTCTTTCAACATTATGAAGCCCTTTTTATATATTTTGACTCTGCATTAAAAGCTGAAAATATGTAGTCTCGAAGTCATTTCGAGAAATTGACGTTTTAAGTTTCGGTTTCCAAATTCAAACGGATGTATCTTCGCCAATAATTGTCAGAAGTTAGAATTTCTTTCAACATTATGAAGCCCTTTTTATATATTTTGACTATGCATCAAAAGCTGAAAATATTTAGTCTCGAAGTCATTTCGAGAAATTGACGTTTTAAGTTTCTGTTTCCAAATTCAAATGGATGTATCTTCGCCAATAATTGTCAGAAGTTAGAATTTCTTTCAACATTATGAAGCCCTTTTTATATATTTTGATTCTGCATCAAAAGCTGAAAATATGTAGTCTCGAAGTCATTTCGAGAAATTGACGTCATAAGTTTCTGTTTCCAAATTCAAACGGATGTATCTTCGCCAATAATTGTCAGAAGTTAGAATTTCTTTCAACATTATGAAGCCCTTTTTATATATTTTGACTCCGCATCAAAAGCTGAAAATATGTAGTCTCGAAGCCATTTCGAGAAATTGACGTTTTAAGTTTCTGTTTCCAAATTCAAACGGATGTATCTTCGCCAATAATTGTCAGAAGTTAGAATTTCTTTCAACATTATGAAGCCCTTTTTATATATTTTGACTCTGCATCAAAAGCTGAAAATATGTAGTCGCGAAGTCATTTCGAGAAATTGACGTTTTGAGTTTCGGTTTCCAAATTCAAACGGATGTATCTTGGCCAATAATTGTCAGAAGTCAGAATTTCTTTCAACATTATGAAGCCCTTTTTATATATTTTGACTCTGCATCAAAAGCTGAAAATATGTAGTCGCGAAGTCATTTCGAGAAATTGACGTTTTAAGTTTCTGTTTCCAAATTCAAACGGATGTATCTTCGCCAATAATTGTCAGAAGTTAGAATTTCTTTCAACATTATGAAGCCCTTTTTATATATTTTGATGCTGCATCAAAAGCTGAAAATATGTAGTCTTGAAGTCATTTCGCGAAATTGACGTTTTAAGTTTCTGTTTCCAAATTCAAACGGATGTATCTTCGCCAATAATTGTCAGAAGTTAGAATTTCTTTCAACATTATGAAGCCCTTTTTATATATTTTGATTCTGCATCAAAAGCTGAAAATATGTAGTCTCGAAGTCATTTCGAGAAATTGACGTTTTAAGTTTCTGTTTCCAAATTCAAACGGATGTATCTTCGCCAATAATTGTCAGAAGTTAGAATTTCTTTCAACATTATGAAGCCCTTTTTATATATTTTGACTCTGCTTCAAAAGCTGAAAATATGTAGTCTCGAAGTCATTTCGCGAAATTGACGTTTTAAGTTTGTGTTTCCAAATTCAAACGGATGTATCTTCGCCAATAATTGTCAGAAGTTAGAATTTCTTGCAACATTATGAACCCCTTTTTATATATTTTGATTCTGCATCAAAAGCTGAAAATATGTAGTCTCGAAGTCATTTCGAGAAATTGACGTTTTAAGTTTCTGTTTCCAAATTCAAATGGATGTATCTTCGCCAATAATTGTCAGAAGTTAGAATTTCTTTCAACATTATGAAGCCCTTTTTATATATTTTGATTCTGCATCAAAAGCTGAAAATATGTAGTCTCGAAGTCATTTCGAGAAATTGACGTCTTAAGTTTCTGTTTCCAAATTCAAACGGATGTATCTTCGCCAATAATTGTCAGAAGTTAGAATTTCTTTCAACATTATGAAGCCCTTTTTATATATTTTGACTCTGCATCAAAAGCTGAAAATATGTAGTCTCGAAGCCATTTCGAGAAATTGACGTTTTAAGTTTCTGTTTCCAAATTCAAATGGATGTATCTTCGCCAATAATTGTCAGAAGTTAGAATTTCTTTCAACATTATGAAGCCCTTTTTATATATTTTGACTTTTGCATCAAAATCTGAAAATATGTAGTTCGCGAAGTCATTTCGAGAAATTGACGCTTTAAGTTTCTGTTTCCAATTTCAAACGGATGTATATTCGCCAATAATTGTCAGAAGTTAGAATTTCTTTCAATAATTGTCAGAAGTTAGAATTTCTTTCAACATTATGAAGCCCTTTTTATATATTTTGACTCTGCATTAAAAGCTGCAAATATGTAGTCGCGAAGTCATTTCGAGAAATTGACGTTTTAAGTTTCGGTTTCCAATTCAACGGATGTATCTTCCCTATAATTGTCAGAAGTTAGAATTTCTTTCAACATTATGAACCCCTTTTTATATATTTTGACTATGCATCAAAAGCTGAAAATATTTAGTCTCGAAGTCATTTCGAGAAATTGACGTTTTAAGTTTCTGTTTCCAAATTCAAATGGATGTATCTTCGCCAAGAATTGTCAGAAGTTAGAATTTCTTTCAACATTATGAAGCCCTTTTTATATATTTTGACTCTGCATCAAAAGCTGAAAATATGTAGTCTCGAAGTCATTTCGAGAAATTGACGTCTTAAGTTTCTGTTTCCAAATTCAAACGGATGTATCTTCGCCAATAATTGTCAGAAGTTAGAATTTCTTTCAACATTATGAAGCCCTTTTTATATATTTTGACTCTGCATCAAAAGCTGAAAATATGTAGTCTCGAAGCCATTTCGAGAAATTGACGTTTTAAGTTTCTGTTTCCAAATTCAAACGGATGTATCTTCGCCAATAATTGTCAGAAGTTAGAATTTCTTTCAACATTATGAAGCCCTTTTTATATATTTTGACTCTGCATCAAAAGCTGAAAATATGTAGTCGCGAAGTCATTTCGAGAAATTGACGTTTTGAGTTTCGGTTTCCAAATTCAAACGGATGTATCTTCGCCAATAATTGTCAGAAGTCAGAATTTCTTTCAACATTATGAAGCCCTTTTTATATATTTTGACTCTGCATCAAAAGCTGAAAATATGTAGTCGCGAAGTCATTTCGAGAAATTGACGTTTTAAGTTTCTGTTTCCAAATTCAAACGGATGTATCTTCGCCAATAATTGTCAGAAGTTAGAATTTCTTTCAACATTATGAAGCCCTTTTTATATATTTTGATTCGGCATCAAAAGCTGAAAATATGTAGTCTTGAAGTCATTTCGAGAAATTGACGTTTTAAGTTTCTGTTTCCAAATTCAAACGGATGTATCTTCGCCAATAATTGTCAGAAGTTAGAATTTCTTTCAACATTATGAAGCCCTTTTTATATATTTTGATTCTGCATCAAAAGCTGAAAATATGTTGTCTCGAAGTCATTTCGAGAAATTGACGTTTTAAGTTTCTGTTTCCAAATTCAAACGGATGTATCTTCGCCAATAATTGTCAGAAGTTAGAATTTCTTTCAACATTATGAAGCCCTTTTTATATATTTTGACTCTGCTTCAAAAGCTGAAAATATGTAGTCTCGAAGTCATTTCGCGAAATTGACGTTTTAAGTTTGTGTTTCCAAATTCAAACGGATGTATCTTCGCCAATAATTGTCAGAAGTTAGAATTTCTTGCAACATTATGAACCCCTTTTTATATATTTTGATTCTGCATCAAAAGCTGAAAATATGTAGTCTCGAAGTCATTTCGAGATACTGGCGTTTTAAGTTTATTTTCCCAAATTCAAACGGATGTATCTTCGCCAATAATTGTCAGAAGTCAGAATTTCTTTCAACATTATGAAGCCCTTTTTATATATTTTGAGTCTGCATCAAAAGCTGAAAATATGTAGTCGCGAAGTCATTTCGAGAAATTGACGTTTTAAGTTTCGGTTTCCAAATTCAAACGGATGTATCTTCGCCAATAATTGTCAGAAGTCAGAATTTCTTTCAACATTATGAAGCCCTTTTTATATATTTTGATTCTGCATCAAAAGCTGAAAATATGTAGTCTTGAAGTCATTTCGAGAAATCGACGTTTTAAGTTTCTGTTTCCAAATTCAAACGGATGTATCTTCGCGAATAATTGTCAGCAGTTAGAATTTCTTTCAACATTATGAAGCCCTTTTTATATATTTTGATTCGGCATCAAAAGCTGAAAATATGTAGTCTTGAAGTCATTTCGAGAAATCGACGTTTTAAGTTTTTGTTTCCAAATTCAAACGGATCTATCTTCGCCAATAATTGTCAGAAGTAAGAATTTCTTTCAGCACTATGAAGCCCTTTTTATATATTTTGATTCTGCATCAAAAGCTGAAAATATGTAGTCTCGAAGTCATTTCGAGAAATTGACGTTTTAAGTTTCGGTTTCCAAATTCAAACGGATGTATCTTCGCCAATAATTGTCAGCAGTTAGAGTTTCTTTCAACATTATGAAGCCCTTTTTATATATTTTGATTCGGCATCAAAAGCTGAAAATATGTAGTCTTGAAGTCATTTCGAGAAATCGACGTTTTAAGTTTTTGTTTCCAAATTCAAACGGATGTATCTTCGCCAATAATTGTCAGAAGTTAGAATTTGTTTCAGCATTATGAAGCCCTTTTTATATATTTTGATTCTGCATCAAAAGCTGAAAATATGTAGTCTCAAAGTCATTTCGAGAAATTGACGTTTTAAGTTTCTGTTTCCAAATTCAAACGGATGTATCTTCGCCAATAATTGTCAGAAGTTAGAATTTTCTTTCAATAATTGTCAGAAGTCAGAATTTCTTTCAACATTATGAAGCCCTTTTTATATATTTTGACTCTGCATCAAAAGCTGACAATATGTAGTCGCGAAGTCATTTCGAGAAATTGACGTTTTAAGTTTCGGTTTCCAAATTCAAACGGATGTATCTTCGCCAATAATTGTCAGAAGTCAGAATTTCTTTCAACATTATGAAGCCCTTTTTATATATTTTGATTCTGCATCAAAAGCTGAAAATATGTAGTCGCGAAGTCATTTCGCGAAATTGACGTTTTAAGTTTCTGTTTCCAAATTCAAACGGATGTATCTTCGCCAATAATTGTCAGAAGTTAGAATTTCTTTCAACATTATGAAGCCCTTTTTATATATTTTGACTCTGCATCAAAAGCTGCAAATATGTAGTCTCGAAGTCATTTCGAGAAATTGACGTTTTAAGTTTCTGTTTCCAAATTCAAACGGATGTATCTTCGCCAATAATTGTCAGAAGTTAGAATTTCTTTCAACATTATGAAGCCCTTTTTATATATTTTGACTATGCATCAAAAGCTGAAAATATGTAGTCTCGAAGTCATTTCGAGAAATTGACGTTTTAAGTTTCTGTTTCCAAATTCAAACGGATGTATCTTCGCCAATAATTGTCAGAAGTTAGAATTTCTTTCAACATTATGAAGCCCTTTTTATATATTTTGATTCTGCATCAAAAGCTGAAAATATGTAGTCTCGAAGTCATTTCGAGAAATTGACGTTTTAAGTTTCTGTTTCCAAATTCAAACGGATGTATCTTCGCCAATAATTGTCAGAAGTTAGAATTTCTTTCAACATTATGAAGCCCTTTTTATATATTTTGATTCTGCATCAAAAGCTGAAAATATGTAGTCTCGAAGTCATTTCGAGAAATTGACGTTTTAAGTTTCGGTTTCCAAATTCAAACGGATGTATCTTCGCCAATAATTGTCAGAAGTCAGAATTTCTTTCAACATTATGAAGCCCTTTTTATATATTTTGATTCTGCATCAAAAGCTGAAAATATGTAGTCTCGAAGTCATTTCGCGAAATTGGCGTTTTAAGTTTCTGTTTCCAAATTCAAACGGATGTATCTTCGCCAATAATTGTCAGAAGTTAGAATTTCTTTCAACAGTATGAAGCCCTTTTTATATATTTTGATTCTGCATCAAAAGCTGAAAATATGTAGTCTCGAAGTCATTTCGAGAAATTGACGTTTTAAGTTTCTGTTTCCAAATTCAAACGGATGTATCTTCGCCAATAATTGTCAGAAGTTTGAATTGCTTGCAACATTATGAAGCCCTTTTTATATATTTTGATTCTGCATCAAAAGCTTAAAATATGTAGTCTCGAAGTCATTTCGAGAAATTGACGTTTTAAGTTTCTGTTTCCAAATTCAAACGGATGTATTTTCGCCAATAATTGTCAGAAGTCAGAATTTCTTTCAACATTATGAAGCCCTTTTTATATATTTTGACTCTGCATCAAAAGCTGAAAATATGTAGTCGCGAAGTCATTTCGAGAAATTGACGTTTTAAGTTTCGGTTTCCAAATTCAAACGGATGTATCTTCGCCAATAATTGTCAGCAGTTAGAATTTCTTTCAACATTATGAAGCCCTTTTTATATATTTTGATTCTGCATCAAAAGCTGAAAATATGTAGTCTCGAAGTCATTTCGAGAAATCGACGTTTTAAGTTTTTGTTTCCAAATTCAAACGGATGTATCTTCGCCAATAATTGTCAGAAGTTAGAATTTCTTTCAACATTATGAAGCCCTTTTTATATATTTTGATTCTGCATCAAAAGCTGAAAATATGTAGTCTCGAAGTCATTTCGAGAAATTGACGTTTTAAAGATCTGTTTCCAAATTCAAACGGATGTATCTTCGCCAATAATTGTCAGAAGTTAGAATTTCTTTCAACATTATGAAGCCCTTTTTATATATTTTGACTATGCATCAAAAGCTGAAAATATGTAGTCTCGAAGTCATTTCGAGAAATTGACGTTTTAAGTTTCTGTTTCCAAATTCAAACGGATGTATCTTCGCCAATAATTGTCAAAAGTTAGAATTTCTTTCAACATTATGAAGCCCTTTTTATATATTTTGACTATGCATCAAAAGCTGAAAATATGTAGTCTCGAAGTCATTTCGAGAAATTGACGTTTTAAGTTTCTGTTTCCAAATTCAAACGGATGTATCTTCGCCAATAATTGTCAGAAGTTAGAATTTCTTTCAATAATTGTCAGAAGTTAGAATTTCTTTCAACATTATGAAGCCCTTTTTATATATTTTGACTCTGCATCAAAAGCTGAAAATATGTAGTCTCGAAGTCATTTCGAGAAATTGACGTTTTAAGTTTCTGTTTCCAAATTCAAACGGATGTATCTTCGCCAATAATTGTCAGAAGTTAGAATTTCTTTCAACATTATGAAGCCCTTTTTATATATTTTGATTCTGCATCAAAAGCTGAAAATATGTAGTCTCGAAGTCATTTCGAGAAATTGACGTTTTAAGTTTCTGTTTCCAAATTCAAACGGATGTATCTTCGCCAATAATTGTCAGAAGTTAGAATTTCTTTCAACATTATGAAGCCCTTTTTATATATTTTGATTCTGCATCAAAAGCTGAAAATATGTAGTCTCGAAGTCATTTCGAGAAATTGACGTTTTAAGTTTCGGTTTCCAAATTCAAACGGATGTATCTTCGCCAATAATTGTCAGAAGTCAGAATTTCTTTCAACATTATGAAGCCCTTTTTATATATTTTGATTCTGCATCAAAAGCTGAAAATATGTAGTCTCGAAGTCATTTCGAGAAATTGACGTTTTAAGTTTCTGTTTCCAAATTCAAACGGATGTATCTTCGCCAATAATTGTCAGAAGTCAGAATTTCTTTCAACATTATGAAGCCCTTTTTATATATTTTGATTCTGCATCAAAAGCTGAAAATATGTAGTCTCGAAGTCATTTCGAGAAATTGACGTTTTAAGTTTCTGTTTCCAAATTCAAACGGATGTATCTTCGCCAATAATTGTCAGAAGTTAGAATTTCTTTCAACATTATGAAGCCCTTTTTATATATTTTGAGTCTGCATCAAAAGCTGAAAATATGTAGTCGCGAAGTCATTTCGAGAAATTGACGTTTTAAGTTTCGGTTTCCAAATTCAAACGGATGTATCTTCGCCAATAATTGTCAGAAGTCAGAATTTCTTTCAACATTATGAAGCCCTTTTTATATATTTTGACTCTGCATCAAAAGCTGAAAATATGTAGTCTCGAAGTCATTTCGAGAAATTGACGTTTTAAGTTTCGGTTTCCAAATTCAAACGGATGTATCTTCGCCAATAATTGTCAGCAGTTAGAATTTCTTTCAACATTATGAAGCCCTTTTTATATATTTTGATTCGGCATCAAAAGCTGAAAATATGTAGTCTTGAAGTCATTTCGTGAAATCGACGTTTTAAGTTTTTGTTTCCAAATTCAAACGGATGTATCTTCGCCAATAATTGTCAGAAGTTAGAATTTCTTTCAACATTATGAAGCCCTTTTTATATATTTTGATTCTGCATCAAAAGCTGAAAATATGTAGTCTCGAAGTCATTTCGAGAAATTGACGTTTAAAGATCTGTTTCCAAATTCAAACGGATGTATCTTCGCCAATAATTGTCAGAAGTTAGAATTTCTTTCAACATTATGAAGCCCTTTTTATATATTTTGACTATGCATCAAAAGCTGAAAATATGTAGTCTCGAAGTCATTTCGAGAAATTGACGTTTTAAGTTTCTGTTTCCAAATTCAAACGGATGTATCTTCGCCAATAATTGTCAAAAGTTAGAATTTCTTTCAACATTATGAAGCCCTTTTTATATATTTTGACTATGCATCAAAAGCTGAAAATATGTAGTCTCGAAGCCATTTCGAGAAATTGACGTTTTAAGTTTCTGTTTCCAAATTCAAACGGATGTATCTTCGCCAATAATTGTCAGAAGTTAGAATTTCTTTCAATAATTGTCAGAAGTTAGAATTTCTTTCAACATTATGAAGCCCTTTTTATATATTTTGACTCTGCATCAAAAGCTGAAAATATGTAGTCGCGAAGTCATTTCGAGAAATGTACGTCTTAAGTTTCGGTTTCCAAATTCAAACGGATGTATCTTCGCCAATAATTGTCAGAAGTTAGAATTTCTTTCAACATTATGAAGCCCTTTTTATATATTTTGACTCTGCATCAAAAGCTGAAAATATGTAGTCTCGAAGTCATTTCGAGAAATTGACGTTTTCAGTTTCTGTTTCCAAATTCAAACGGATGTATCTTCGCCAATAATTGTCAGAAGTTAGAATTTCTTTCAACATTATGAAGCCCTTTTTATATATTTTGAGCCTGCATCAAAAGCTGAAAATATGTAGTCGCGAAGTCATTTCGAGAAATTGACGTTTTGAGTTTCGGTTTCCAAATTCAAACGGATGTATCTTCGCCAATAATTGTCAGAAGTCAGAATTTCTTTCAACATTATGAAGCCCTTTTTATATATTTTGACTCTGCATCAAAAGCTGAAAATATGTAGTCGCGAAGTCATTTTGAGAAATTGACGTTTTAAGTTTCGGTTTCCAAATTCAAACGGATGTATCTTCGCCAATAATTGTCAGAAGTTAGAATTTCTTTCAACATTATGAAGCCCTTTTTATATATTTTGACTATGCATCAAAAGCTGAAAATATGTAGTCTCGAAGTCATTTCGAGAAATTGACGTTTTAAGTTTCTGTTTCCAAATTCAAACGGATGTATCTTCGCCAATAATTGTCAGAAGTTAGAATTTCTTTCAACATTATGAAGCCCTTTTTATATATTTTGACTCTGCATCAAAAGCTGAAAATATGTAGTCTCGAAGTCATTTCGAGAAATTGACGTTTTAAGTTTCTGTTTCCAAATTCAAACGGATGTATCTTCGCCAATAATTGTCAGAAGTTAGAATTTCTTTCAACATTATGAAGCCCTTTTTATATATTTTGACTCTGCTTCAAAAGCTGAAAATATGTAGTCTCGAAGTCATTTCGCGAAATTGACGTTTTAAGTTTGTGTTTCAACATTATGAAGCCCTTTTTATATATTTTGATTCTGCATCAAAAGCTGAAAATATGTAGTCTCGAAGTCATTTCGAGATACTGGCGTTTTAAGTTTATTTTCCCAAATTCAAACGGATGTATCTTCGCCAATAATTGTCAGAAGTCAGAATTTCTTTCAACATTATGAAGCCCTTTTTATATATTTTGAGTCTGCATCAAAAGCTGAAAATATGTAGTCGCGAAGTCATTTCGAGAAATTGACGTTTTAAGTTTCGGTTTCCAAATTCAAACGGATGTATCTTCGCCAATAATTGTCAGAAGTCAGAATTTCTTTCAACATTATGAAGCCCTTTTTATATATTTTGACTCTGCATCAAAAGCTGAAAATATGTAGTCGCGAAGTCATTTCGAGAAATTGACGTTTTAAGTTTCGGTTTCCAAATTCAAACGGATGTATCTTCGCCAATAATTGTCAGCAGTTAGAATTTCTTTCAACATTATGAAGCCCTTTTTATATATTTTGATTCGGCATCAAAAGCTGAAAATATGTAGTCTTGAAGTCATTTCGAGAAATCGACGTTTTAAGTTTTTGTTTCCAAATTCAAACGGATGTATCTTCGCCAATAATTGTCAGAAGTTAGAATTTCTTTCAGCATTATGAAGCCCTTTTTATATATTTTGATTCTGCATCAAAAGCTGAAAATATGTAGTCTCGAAGTCATTTCGAGAAATTGACGTTTAAAGATTCTGTTTCCAAATTCAAACGGATGTATCTTCGCCAATAATTGTCAGAAGTTAGAATTTCTTTCAACATTATGAAGCCCTTTTTATATATTTTGACTATGCACCAAAAGCTGAAAATATGTAGTCTCGAAGCCATTTCGAGAAATTGACGTTTTAAGTTTCTGTTTCCAAATTCAAACGGATGTATCTTCGCCAATAATTGTCAGAAGTTAGAATTTCTTTCAACATTATGAAGCCCTTTTTATATATTTTGACTCTGCATCAAAAGCTGAAAATATGTAGTCTCGAAGTCATTTCGAGAAATTGACGTTTTAAGTTTATGTTTCCAAATTCAAACGGATGTATCTTCGCCAATAATTGTCAGAAGTTAGAATTTCTTTCAACATTATGAAGCCCTTTTTATATATTTTGACTCTGCTTCAAAAGCTGAAAATATGTAGTCTCGAAGTCATTTCGCGAAATTGACGTTTTAAGTTTGTGTTTCCAAATTCAAACGGATGTATCTTCGCCAATAATTGTCAGAAGTTAGAATTTCTTGCAACATTATGAACCCCTTTTTATATATTTTGATTCTGCATCAAAAGCTGAAAATATGTAGTCTCGAAGTCATTTCGAGATACTGGCGTTTTAAGTTTATTTTCCCAAATTCAAACGGATGTATCTTCGCCAATAATTGTCAGAAGTCAGAATTTCTTTCAACATTATGAAGCCCTTTTTATATATTTTGAGTCTGCATCAAAAGCTGAAAATATGTAGTCGCGAAGTCATTTCGAGAAATTGACGTTTTAAGTTTCGGTTTCCAAATTCAAACGGATGTATCTTCGCCAATAATTGTCAGAAGTCAGAATTTCTTTCAACATTATGAAGCCCTTTTTATATATTTTGACTCTGCATCAAAAGCTGAAAATATGTAGTCGCGAAGTCATTTCGAGAAATTGACGTTTTAAGTTTCGGTTTCCAAATTCAAACGGATGTATCTTCGCCAATAATTGTCAGCAGTTAGAATTTCTTTCAACATTATGAAGCCCTTTTTATATATTTTGATTCGGCATCAAAAGCTGAAAATATGTAGTCTTGAAGTCATTTCGAGAAATCGACGTTTTAAGTTTTTGTTTCCAAATTCAAACGGATGTATCTTCGCCAATAATTGTCAGAAGTTAGAATTTCTTTCAGCATTATGAAGCCCTTTTTATATATTTTGACTCTGCATCAAAAGCTGAAAATATGTAGTCTCGAAGTCATTTCGAGAAATCGACGTTTTAAGTTTCTGTTTCCAAATTCAAACGGATGTATCTTCGCCAATAATTGTCAGAAGTTAGAATTTCTTTCAACACTATGAAGCCCTTTTTATATATTTTGACTATACATCAAAAGCTGAAAATATGTAGTCTCGAAGTTATTTCGAGAAATTGACGTTTTAAGTTTCTGTTTCCAAATTCAAACGGATGTATCTTCGCCAATAATTGTCAGAAGTTAGAATTTCTTTCAACATTATGAAGCCCTTTGTATATATTTTGACTCTGCATCAAAAGCTGAAAATATGTAGTCTCGAAGTCATTTCGAGAAATTGACGTTTTAAGTTTCTGTTTCCAAATTCAAACGGATGTATCTTCGCCAATAATTGTCAGAAGTTAGAATTTCTTTCAACATTATGAAGCCCTTTTTATATATTTTGAGTCTGCATCAAAAGCTGAAAATATGTAGTCTCGAAGTCATTTCGCGAAATTGACGTTTTAAGTTTGTGTTTCCAAATTCAAACGGATGTATCTTCGCCAATAAATGTCAGAAGTTAAAATTTCTTGCAACATTATGAACCCCTTTTTATATATTTTGATTCTGCATCAAAAGCTGAAAATATGTAGTCTCGAAGTCATTTCGAGATATTGGCGTTTTAAGTTTATTTTCCCAAATTCAAACGGATGTATCTTCGCCAATAATTGTCAGAAGTCAGAATTTCTTTCAACATTATGAAGCCCTTTTTATATATTTTGAGTCTGCATCAAAAGCTGAAAATATGTAGTCGCGAAGTCATTTCGAGAAATTGACGTTTTAAGTTTCGGTTTCCAAATTCAAACGGATGTATCTTCGCCAATAATTGTCAGAAGTCAGAATTTCTTTCAACATTATGAAGCCCTTTTTATATATTTTGACTCTGCATCAAAAGCTGAAAATATGTAGTCGCGAAGTCATTTCGAGAAATTGACGTTTTAAGTTTCGGTTTCCAAATTCAAACGGATGTATCTTCGCCAATAATTGTCAGCAGTTAGAATTTCTTTCAACATTATGAAGCCCTTTTTATATATTTTGATTCGGCATCAAAAGCTGAAAATATGTAGTCTTGAAGTCATTTCGAGAAATCGACGTTTTAAGTTTTTGTTTCCAAATTCAAACGGATGTATCTTCGCCAATAATTGTCAGAAGTTAGAATTTCTTTCAGCATTATGAAGCCCTTTTTATATATTTTGATTCTGCATCAAAAGCTGAAAATATGTAGTCTCGAAGTCATTTCGAGAAATTGACGTTTAAAGATTCTGTTTCCAAATTCAAACGGATGTATCTTCGCCAATAATTGTGAAAAGTTAGAATTTCTTTCAACATTATGAAGCCCTTTTTATATATTTTGACTATGCACCAAAAGCTGAAAATATGTAGTCTCGAAGCCATTTCGAGAAATTGACGTTTTAAGTTTCTGTTTCCAAATTCAAACGGATGTATCTTCGCCAATAATTGTCAGAAGTTAGAATTTCTTTCAACATTATGAAGCCCTTTTTATATATTTTGACTCTGCTTCAAAAGCTGAAAATATGTAGTCTCGAAGTCATTTCGCGAAATTGACGTTTTAAGTTTGTGTTTCCAAATTCAAACGGATGTATCTTCGCCAATAATTGTCAGAAGTTAGAATTTCTTGCAACATTATGAAGCCCTTTTTATATATTTTGACTCTGCATCAAAAGCTGAAAATATGTAGTCTCGAAGTCATTTCGAGATACTGGCGTTTTAAGTTTATTTTCCCAAATTCAAACGGATGTATCTTCGCCAATAATTGTCAGAAGTCAGAATTTCTTTCAACATTATGAAGCCCTTTTTATATATTTTGAGTCTGCATCAAAAGCTGAAAATATGTAGTCGCGAAGTCATTTCGAGAAATTGACGTTATAAGTTTCGGTTTCCAAATTCAAACGGATGTATCTTCGCCAATAATTGTCAGAAGTCAGAATTTCTTTCAACATTATGAAGCCCTTTTTATATATTTTGACTCTGCATCAAAAGCTGAAAATATGTAGTCGCGAAGTCATTTCGAGAAATTGACGTTTTAAGTTTCGGTTTCCAAATTCAAACGGATGTATCTTCGCCAATATTTGTCAGCAGTTAGAATTTCTTTCAACATTATGAAGCCCTTTTTATATATTTTGATTCGGCATCAAAAGCTGAAAATATGTAGTCTTGAAGTCATTTCGAGAAATCGACGTTTTAAGTTTTTGTTTCCAAATTCAAACGGATGTATCTTCGCCATTACTTGTCAGAAGTTAGAATTTTCTTGCAACATTATGAACCCCTTTTTATATATTTTGATTCTGCATCAAAAGCTGAAAATATGTAGTCTCCGAAGTCATTTCGAGATACTGGCGTTTTAAGTTTCTGTTTCCAAATTCAAACGGATGTATCTTCGCCAATAATTGTCAGAAGTTAGAATTTCTTTCAACATTATGAAGCCCTTTTTATATATTTTGGCTCTGCTTCAAAAGCTGAAAATATGTAGTCTCGAAGTCATTTCGCGAAATTGACGTTTTAAGTTTGTGTTTCCAAATTCAAACGGATGTATCTTCGCCAATAATTGTCAGAAGTTAGAATTTCTTTCAACATTATGAACCCCTTTTTATATATTTTGATTCTGCATCAAAAGCTGAAAATATGTAGTCTCGAAGTCATTTCGAGATACTGGCGTTTTAAGTTTATTTTCCCAAATTCAAACGGATGTATCTTCGCCAATAATTGTCAGAAGTCAGAATTTCTTTCAACATTATGAAGCCCTTTTTATATATTTTGAGTCTGCATCAAAAGCTGAAAATATGTAGTCGCGAAGTCATTTCGAGAAATTGACGTTATAAGTTTCGGTTTCCAAATTCAAACGGATGTATCTTCGCCAATAATTGTCAGAAGTCAGAATTTCTTTCAACATTATGAAGCCCTTTTTATATATTTTGACTCTGCATCAAAAGCTGAAAATATGTAGTCGCGAAGTCATTTCGAGAAATTGACGTTTTAAGTTTCTGTTTCCAAATTCAAACGGATGTATCTTCGCCAATAATTGTCAGAAGTTAGAATTTCTTTCAACATTATGAAGCCCTTTTTATATATTTTGATTCGGCATCAAAAGCTGAAAATATGTAGTCTTGAAGTCATTTCGAGAAATCGACGTTTTAAGTTTCTGTTTCCAAATTCAAACGGATGTATCTTCGCCAATAATTGTCAGAAGTTGGAATTTCTTTCAACATTATGAAGCCCTTTTTATATATTTTGATTCTGCATCAAAAGCTGAAAATATGTAGTCTCGAAGTCATTTCGAGAAATTGACGTTTTAAGTTTCTGTTTCCAAATTCAAACGGATGTATCTTCGCCAATAATTGTCAGAAGTTGGAATTTCTTTCGTCATTATGAAGCCCTTTTTATATATTTTGATTCTGCATCAAAGCTGAAAATATGTAGTCGCGAAGTCATTTCGAGAAATTGACGTTTTAAGTTTCGGTTTCCAAATTCAAACGGATGTATCTTCGCCAATAATTGTCAGCAGTTAGAATTTCTTTCAACATTATGAAGCCCTTTTTATATATTTTGATTCGGCATCAAAAGCTGAAAATATGTAGTCTTGAAGTCATTTCGAGAAATCGACGTTTTAAGTTTTTGTTTCCAAATTCAAACGGATGTATCTTCGCCAATAATTGTCAGAAGTTAGAATTTCTTGCAACATTATGAACCCCTTTT
This sequence comes from Drosophila grimshawi, assembly GCF_018153295.1. Classification (NCBI taxonomy): domain Eukaryota; kingdom Metazoa; phylum Arthropoda; class Insecta; order Diptera; family Drosophilidae; genus Drosophila; species Drosophila grimshawi. Next base: position 64,502 of record NW_025063407.1, read on the forward strand.
TATATATTTTGATTCTGCATCAAAAGCTGAAAATATGTAGTCTCGAAGTCATTTCGAGATACTGGCGTTTTAAGTTTCTGTTTCCAAATTCAAACGGATGTATCTTCGCCAATAATTGTCAGAAGTTAGAATTTCTTTCAACATTATGAAGCCCTTTTTATATATTTTGACTCTGCTTCAAAAGCTGAAAATATGTAGTCTCGAAGTCATTTCGCGAAATTGACGTTTTAAGTTTGTGTTTCCAAATTCAAACGGATGTATCTTCGCCAATAATTGTCAGAAGTTAGAATTTCTTGCAACATTATGAACCCCTTTTTATATATTTTGATTCTGCATCAAAAGCTGAAAATATGTAGTCTCGAAGTCATTTCGAGATACTGGCGTTTTAAGTTTATTTTCCCAAATTCAAACGGATGTATCTTCGCCAATAATTGTCAGAAGTCAGAATTTCTTTCAACATTATGAAGCCCTTTTTATATATTTTGAGTCTGCATCAAAAGCTGAAAATATGTAGTCGCGAAGTCATTTCGAGAAATTGACGTTATAAGTTTCGGTTTCCAAATTCAAACGGATGTATCTTCGCCAATAATTGTCAGAAGTCAGAATTTCTTTCAACATTATGAAGCCCTTTTTATATATTTTGACTCTGCATCAAAAGCTGAAAATATGTAGTCGCGAAGTCATTTCGAGAAATTGACGTTTTAAGTTTCTGTTTCCAAATTCAAATGGATGTATCTTCGCCAATAATTGTCAGCAGTTAGAATTTCTTTCAACATTATGAAGCCCTTTTTATATATTTTGATTCGGCATCAAAAGCTGAAAATATGTAGTCTTGAAGTCATTTCGAGAAATTGACGTTTTAAGTTTCTGTTTCCAAATTCAAACGGATGTATCTTCGCCAATAATTGTCAGAAGTTAGAATTTCTTTCAGCATTATGAAGCCCTTTTTATATATTTTGATTCTGCATCAAAAGCTGAAAATATGTAGTCTCGAAGTCATTTCGAGAAATTGACGTTTAAAGTTTCTGTTTCCAAATTCAAACGGATGTATCTTCGCCAATAATTGTCAGAAGTCAGAATTTCTTTCAACATTATGAAGCCCTTTTTATATATTTTGACTCTGCATCAAAAGCTGAAAATATGTAGTCTCGAAGTCATTTCGAGAAATTGACGTCTTAAGTTTCTGTTTCCAAATTCAAACGGATGTATCTTCGCCAATAATTGTCAGAAGTTAGAATTTCTTTCAACATTATGAAGCCCTTTTTATATATTTTGACTCTGCATCAAAAGCTGAAAATATGTAGTCTCGAAGTCATTTCGAGAAATTGACGTTTTAAGTTTGTGTTTCCAAATTCAAACGGATGTATCTTCGCCAATAATTGTCAGAAGTTAGAATTTCTTGCAACATTATGAACCCCTTTTTATATATTTTGATTCTGCATCAAAAGCTGAAAATATGTAGTCTCGAAGTCATTTCGAGATACTGGCGTTTTAAGTTTATTTTCCCAAATTCAAACGGATGTATCTTCGCCAATAATTGTCAGAAGTCAGAATTTCTTTCAACATTATGAAGCCCTTTTTATATATTTTGAGTCTGCATCAAAAGCTGAAAATATGTAGTCGCGAAGTCATTTCGAGAAATTGACGTTATAAGTTTCGGTTTCCAAATTCAAACGGATGTATCTTCGCCAATAATTGTCAGAAGTCAGAATTTCTTTCAACATTATGAAGCCCTTTTTATATATTTTGACTCTGCATCAAAAGCTGAAAATATGTAGTCGCGAAGTCATTTCGAGAAATTGACGTTTTAAGTTTCGGTTTCCAAATTCAAACGGATGTATCTTCGCCAATATTTGTCAGCAGTTAGAATTTCTTTCAACATTATGAAGCCCTTTTTATATATTTTGATTCGGCATCAAAAGCTGAAAATATGTAGTCTTGAAGTCATTTCGAGAAATCGACGTTTTAAGTTTTTGTTTCCAAATTCAAACGGATGTATCTTCGCCAATAATTGTCAGAAGTTAGAATTTCTTGCAACATTATGAACCCCTTTTTATATATTTTGATTCTGCATCAAAAGCTGAAAATATGTAGTCTCGAAGTCATTTCGAGATACTGGCGTTTTAAGTTTATTTTCCCAAATTCAAACGGATGTATCTTCGCCAATAATTGTCAGAAGTCAGAATTTCTTTCAACATTATGAAGCCCTTTTTATATATTTTGAGTCTGCATCAAAAGCTGAAAATATGTAGTCGCGAAGTCATTTCGAGAAATTGACGTTTTAAGTTTCGGTTTCCAAATTCAAACGGATGTATCTTCGCCAATAATTGTCAGAAGTTAGAATTTCTTTCAACATTATGAAGCCCTTTTTATATATTTTGATTCTGCATCAAAAGCTGAAAATATGTAGTCTCGAAGTCATTTCGAGATACTGGCGTTTTAAGTTTATTTTCCCAAATTCAAACGGATGTATCTTCGCCAATAATTGTCAGAAGTTAGAATTTCTTTCAACATTATGAAGCCCTTTTTATATATTTTGACTCCGCATCAAAAGCTGAAAATATGTAGTCGCGAAGTCATTTCGAGAAATTGACGTTTTAAGTTTCGGTTTCCAAATTCAAACGGATGTATCTTCGCCAATAATTGTCAGAAGTCAGAATTTCTTTCAACATTATGAAGCCCTTTTTATATATTTTGACTCTGCATCAAAAGCTGAAAATATGTAGTCGCGAAGTCATTTCGAGAAATTGACGTTTTAAGTTTCGGTTTCCAAATTCAAACGGATGTATCTTCGCCAATAATTGTCAGCAGTTAGAATTTCTTTCAACATTATGAAGCCCTTTTTATATATTTTGATTCGGCATCAAAAGCTGAAAATATGTAGTCTTGAAGTCATTTCGAGAAATCGACGTTTTAAGTTTTTGTTTCCAAATTCAAACGGATGTATCTTCGCCAATAATTGTCAGAAGTTAGAATTTCTTTCAGCATTATGAAGCCCTTTTTATATATTTTGATTCTGCATCAAAAGCTGAAAATATGTAGTCTCGAAGTCATTTCGAGAAATTGACGTTAAAAGATTCTGTTTCCAAATTCAAACGGATGTATCTTCGCCAATAATTGTGAAAAGTTAGAATTTCTTTCAACATTATGAAGCCCTTTTTATATATTTTGACTATGCACCAAAAGCTGAAAATATGTAGTCTCGAAGCCATTTCGAGAAATTGACGTTTTAAGTTTCTGTTTCCAAATTCAAACGGATGTATCTTCGCCAATAATTGTCAGCAGTTAGAATTTCTTTCAACATTATGAAGCCCTTTTTATATATTTTGATTCTGCATCAAAAGCTGAAAATATGTAGTCTCGAAGTCATTTCGAGAAATTGACGTTTTAAGTTTCTGTTTCCAAATTCAAACGGATGTATCTTCGCCAATAATTGTCAGAAGTTAGAATTTCTTTCAACATTATGAAGCCCTTTTTATATATTTTGATTCTGCATCAAAAGCTGAAAATATGTAGTCTCGAAGTCATTTCGAGAAATTGACGTTTTAAGTTTCTGTTTCCAAATTCAAACGGATGTATCTTCGCCAATAATTGTCAGAAGTTAGAATTTCTTTCAACATTATGAAGCCCTTTTTATATATTTTGATTCTGCATCAAAAGCTGAAAATATGTAGTCTCGAAGTCATTTCGAGAAATTGACGTTTTAAGTTTCGGTTTCCAAATTCAAACGGAATGTATCTTCGCCAATAATTGTCAGAAGTTAGAATTTCTTTCAACATTATGAAGCCCTTTTTATATATTTTGACTCTGCATCAAAAGCTGAAAATAAGTAGTCTTCGAAGTCATTTCGAGAAATTGACGGTCTGAAGTATCTGTTTCCAAATTCAAACGGATGTATCTTCGCTAATAATTGTCAGACGTTAGAATTTCTTTCAACAGTATGAAGCCCTTTTTATATATTTTGACTCTGCATCAAAAGCTGAAAATATGTAGTCTCGAAGTCATTTCGAGAAATTGACGTTTTAAGTTTCTGTTTCCAAATTCAAACGGATGTATCTTCGCCAATAATTGTCAGAAGTTAGAATTTCTTTCAACATTATAAAGCCCTTTTTATATATTTTGACTCTGCATCAAAAGCTGAAAATATGTAGTCGCGAAGTCATTTCGAGAAATTGACGTTTTAAGTTTCGGTTTCCAAATTCAAACGGATGTATCTTCGCCAATAATTGTCAGAAGTCAGAATTTCTTTCAACATTATGAAGCCCTTTTTATATATTTTGACTCTGCATCAAAAGCTGAAAATATGTAGTCGCGAAGTCATTTCGAGAAATTGACGTTTTAAGTTTCGGTTTCCAAATTCAAACGGATGTATCTTCGCCAATAATTGTCAGCAGTTAGAATTTCTTTCAACATTATGAAGCCCTTTTTATATATTTTGATTCGGCATCAAAAGCTGAAAATATGTAGTCTTGAAGTCATTTCGAGAAATTGACGTTATAAGTTTCGGTTTCCAAATTCAAACGGATGTATCTTCGCCAATAATTGTCAGAAGTTAGAATTTCTTTCAACATTATGAAGCCCTTTTTATATATTTTGATTCTGCATCAAAAGCTCAAAATACGTAGTCTCGAAGTCATTTCGAGAAATTGACGTTTTAAAGATCTGTTTCCAAATTCAAACGGATGTATCTTCGCCAATAATTGTCAGAAGTTAGAATTTCTTTCAACATTATGAAGCCCTTTTTATATATTTTGACTATGCATCAAAAGCTGAAAATATGTAGTCTCGAAGTCATTTCGAGAAATTGACGTTTTAAGTTTCTGTTTCCAAATTCAAATGGATGTATCTTCGCCAATAATTGTCAAAAGTTAGAATTTCTTTCAACATTATGAAGCCCTTTTTATATATTTTGGCTATGCATCAAAAGCTGAAAATATGTAGTCTCGAAGTCATTTCGAGAAATTGACGTTTTAAGTTTCTGTTTCCAAATTCAAATGGATGTATCTTCGCCAATAATTGTCAGAAGTTAGAATTTCTTTCAATAATTGTGAAGTTAGAATTTCTTTCAACATTATGAAGCCCTTTTTATATATTTTGACTCTGCATCAAAAGCTGAAAATATGTAGTCTCGAAGTCATTTCGAGAAATTGACGTTTTAAGTTTCTGTTTCCAAATTCAAACGGATGTATCTTCGCCAATAATTGTCAGAAGTCAGAATTTCTTTCAACATTATGAAGCCCTTTTTATATATTTTGACTAGGCATCAAAAGCTGAAAATATGTAGTCGCGAAGCCCCTTAACGAGAAATTGACGTTTTAAGTTTCGGTTTCCAAATTCCCCCCAGGAGTGTATCTTCGCCAATAATTGTCAAAAGTTAGAAATTCTTTCAACATTATGAAGCCCTTTTTATATATTTTGACTATGCATCAAAAGCTGAAAATATGTAGTCTCGAAGTCATTTCGAGAAATTGACGTTTTAAGTTTCGGTTTCCAAATTCAAACGGATGTATCTTCGCCAATAATTGTCAGCAGTTAGAATTTCTTTCAACATTATGAAGCCCTTTTTATATATTTTGATTCGGCATCAAAAGCTGAAAATATGTAGTCTTGAAGTCATTTCGAGAAATCGACGTTTTAAGTTTTTGTTTCCAAATTCAAACGGATGTATCTTCGCCAATAATTGTCAGAAGTTAGAATTTCTTTCAACATTATGAAGCCCTTTTTATATATTTTGATTCTGCATCAAAAGCTCAAAATACGTAGTCTCGAAGTCATTTCGAGAAATTGACGTTTAAAGATCTGTTTCCAAATTCAAACGGATGTATCTTCGCCAATAATTGTCAGAAGTTAGAATTTCTTTCAACATTATGAAGCCCTTTTTATATATTTTGACTATGCATCAAAAGCTGAAAATATGTAGTCTCGAAGTCATTTCGAGAAATTGACGTTTTAAGTTTCTGTTTCCAAATTCAAACGGATGTATCTTCGCCAATAATTGTCAAAAGTTAGAATTTCTTTCAACATTATGAAGCCCTTTTTATATATTTTGACTATGCATCAAAAGCTGAAAATATGTAGTCTCGAAGCCATTTCGAGAAATTGACGTTTTAAGTTTCTGTTTCCAAATTCAAACGGATGTATCTTCGCCAATAATTGTCAGAAGTTAGAATTTCTTTCAATAATTGTCAGAAGTTAGAATTTCTTTCAACATTATGAAGCCCTTTTTATATATTTTGACTCTGCATCAAAAGCTGAAAATATGTAGTCGCGAAGTCATTTCGAGAAATTGACGTTTTAAGTTTCGGTTTCCAAATTCAAACGGATGTATCTTCGCCAATAATTGTCAGAAGTTAGAATTTCTTTCAACATTATGAAGCCCTTTTTATATATTTTGACTATGCATCAAAAGCTGAAAATATTTAGTCTCGAAGTCATTTCGAGAAATTGACGTTTTAAGTTTCTGTTTCCAAATTCAAATGGATGTATCTTCGCCAATAATTGTCAGAAGTTAGAATTTCTTTCAACATTATGAAGCCCTTTTTATATATTTTGATTCTGCATCAAAAGCTGAAAATATGTAGTCTCGAAGTCATTTCGAGAAATTGACGTCTTAAGTTTCTGTTTCCAAATTCAAACGGATGTATCTTCGCCAATAATTGTCAGAAGTTAGAATTTCTTTCAACATTATGAAGCCCTTTTTATATATTTTGACTCTGCATCAAAAGCTGAAAATATGTAGTCTCGAAGCCATTTCGAGAAATTGACGTTTTAAGTTTCGGTTTCCAAATTCAAACGGATGTATCTTCGCCAATAATTGTCAGAAGTTAGAATTTCTTTCAACATTATGAAGCCCTTTTTATATATTTTGATTCGGCATCAAAAGCTGAAAATATGTAGTCTTGAAGTCATTTCGAGAAATCGACGTTTTAAGTTTCTGTTTCCAAATTCAAACGGATGTATCTTCGCCAATAATTGTCAGAAGTTAGAATTTCTTTCAACATTATGAAGCCCTTTTTATATATTTTGATTCTGCATCAAAAGCTGAAAATATGTAGTCTCGAAGTCATTTCGAGAAATTGACGTTTTAAGTTTCTGTTTCCAAATTCAAACGGATGTATCTTCGCCAATAATTGTCAGAAGTTAGAATTTCTTTCAACATTATGAAGCCCTTTTTATATATTTTGACTCTGCTTCAAAAGCTGAAAATATGTAGTCTCGAAGTCATTTCGCGAAATTGACGTTTTAAGTTTGTGTTTCCAAATTCAAACAGATGTATCTTCGCCAATAATTGTCAGAAGTTAGAATTTCTTTCAACATTATGAAGCCCTTTTTATATATTTTGACTCTGCATCAAAAGCTGAAAATATGTAGTCTCGAAGTCATTTCGAGAAATTGACGTTTTAAGTTTCGGTTTCCAAATTCAAACGGATGTATCTTCGCCAATAATTGTCAGCAGTTAGAATTTCTTTCAACATTATGAAGCCCTTTTTATATATTTTGATTCGGCATCAAAAGCTGAAAATATGTAGTCTTGAAGTCATTTCGAGAAATCGACGTTTTAAGTTTTTGTTTCCAAATTCAAACGGATGTATCTTCGCCAATAATTGTCAGAAGTTAGAATTTCTTTCAGCATTATGAAGCCCTTTTTATATATTTTGATTCTGCATCAAAAGCTGAAAATATGTAGTCTCGAAGTCATTTCGAGAAATTGACGTTTAAAGATTCTGTTTCCAAATTCAAACGGATGTATCTTCGCCAATAATTGTCAGAAGTTAGAATTTCTTTCAACATTATGAAGCCCTTTTTATATATTTTGACTATGCATCAAAAGCTGAAAATATTAAGTCTCGAAGTCATTTCGAGAAATTGACGTTTTAAGTTTCTGTTTCCAAATTCAAACGGATGTATCTTCGCCAATAATTGTCAAAAGTTAGAATTTCTTTCAACATTATGAAGCCCTTTTTATATATTTTGACTATGCATCAAAAGCTGAAAATATGTAGTCTCGAAGCCATTTCGAGAAATTGACGTTTTAAGTTTCTGTTTCCAAATTCAAACGGATGTATCTTCGCCAATAATTGTCAGAAGTTAGAATTTCTTTCAACATTATGAAGCCCTTTTTATATATTTTGATTCTGCATCAAAAGCTGAAAATATGTAGTCTCGAAGTCATTTCGAGAAATTGACGTTTAAAGTTTCTGTTTCCAAATTCAAACGGATGTATCTTCGCCAATAATTGTCAGAAGTTAGAATTTCTTTCAACATTATGAAGCCCTTTTTATATATTTTGATTCTGCATCAAAAGCTGAAAATATGTAGTCTCGAAGTCATTTCGAGAAATTGACGTTTTAAGTTTCTGTTTCCAAATTCAAACGGATGTATCTTCGCCAATAATTGTCAGAAGTTAGAATTTCTTTCAACATTATGAAGCCCTTTTTATATATTTTGATTCTGCATCAAAAGCTGAAAATATGTAGTCTCGAAGTCATTTCGAGAAATTGACGTTTTAAGTTTCGGTTTCCAAATTCAAACGGATGTATCTTCGCCAATAATTGTCAGAAGTCAGAATTTCTTTCAACATTATGAAGCCCTTTTATATATATCTTGATTCTGCATCAAAAGCTGAAAATATGTAGTCTCGAAGTCATTTCGAGAAATTGACGTTTTAAGTTTCTGTTTCCAAATTCAAACGGATGTATCTTCGCCAATAATTGTCAGAAGTCAGAATTTCTTTCAACAGTATGAAGCCCTTTTTATATATTTTGACTCTGCATCAAAAGCTGAAAATATGTAGTCGCGAAGTCATTTCGAGAAATTGACGTCTTAAGTTTATTTTCCAAAATTCAAACGGATGTATCTTCGCCAATAATTGTCAGAAGTCAGAATTTCTTTCAACAGTATGAAGCCCTTTTTATATATTTTGACTCTGCATCAAAAGCTGAAAATATGTAGTCGCGAAGTCATTTCGAGAAATCGACGTTTTAAGTTTTTGTTTCCAAATTCAAACGGATGTATCTTCGCCAATAATTGTCAGAAGTTAGAATTTCTTTCAACATTATGAAGCCCTTTTTATATATTTTGATTCTGCATCAAAAGCTGAAAATATGTAGTCTCGAAGTCATTTCGAGAAATCGACGTTTTAAGTATCTGTTTCCAAATTCAAACGGATGTATCTTGGCCAATAATTGTCAGAAGTTAGAATTTCTTTCAACATTATGAAGCCCTTTTTATATATTTTGATTCTGCATCAAAAGCTGAAAATATGTAGTCTCAAAGTCATTTCGAGAAATTGACGTTTTAAGTTTCTGTTTCCAAATTCAAACGGATGTATCTTCGCCAATAATTGTCAGAAGTTAGAATTTCTTTCAACATTATGAAGCCCTTTTTATATATTTTGACTATGCATCAAAAGCTGAAAATATGTAGTCTCGAAGCCATTTCGAGAAATTGACGTTTTAAGTTTCGGTTTCCAAATTCAAACGGATGTATCTTCGCCAATAATTGTCAGAAGTTAGAATTTCTTTCAATAATTGTCAGAAGTCAGAATTTCTTTCAACATTATGAAGCCCTTTTTATATATTTTGACTCTGCATCAAAAGCTGAAAATATGTAGTCGCGAAGTCATTTCGAGAAATTGACGTTTTAAGTTTCGGTTTCCAAATTCAAACGGATGTATCTTCGCCAATAATTGTCAGAAGTTAGAATTTCTTTCAACATTATGAAGCCCTTTTTATATATTTTGACTCTGCATCAAAAGCTGAAAATATGTAGTCTCGAAGTCATTTCGAGAAATTGACGTCTTAAGTTTCTGTTTCCAAATTCAAACGGATGTATCTTCGCCAATAATTGTCAGAAGTTAGAATTTCTTTCAACATTATGAAGCCCTTTTTATATATTTTGACTCTGCATCAAAAGCTGAAAATATGTAGTCTCGAAGTCATTTCGAGAAATTGACGTTTTAAGTTTCTGTTTCCAAATTCAAATGGATGTATCTTCGCCAATAATTGTCAGAAGTTAGAATTTCTTTCAACATTATGAAGCCCTTTTTATATATTTTGACTCTGCATCAAAAGCTGAAAATATGTAGTCGCGAAGTCATTTCGAGAAATTGACGTTTTAAGTTTCGGTTTCCAAATTCAAACGGATGTATCTTCGCCAATAATTGTCAGAAGTCAGAATTTCTTTCAACATTATGAAGCCCTTTTTATATATTTTGACTCTGCATCAAAAGCTGAAAATATGTAGTCGCGAAGTCATTTCGAGAAATTGACGTTTTAAGTTTCGGTTTCCAAATTCAAACGGATGTATCTTCGCCAATAATTGTCAGAAGTTAGAATTTCTTTCAACATTATGAAGCCCTTTTTATATATTTTGATTCGGCATCAAAAGCTGAAAATATGTAGTCTTGAAGTCATTTCGAGAAATCGACGTTTTAAGTTTCTGTTTCCAAATTCAAACGGATGTATCTTCGCCAATAATTGTCAGAAGTTAGAATTTCTTTCAACATTATGAAGCCCTTTTTATATATTTTGATTCTGCATCAAAAGCTGAAAATATGTAGTCTCGAAGTCATTTCGAGAAATTGACGTTTTAAGTTTCTGTTTCCCAAATTCAAACGGATGTATCTTCGCCAATAATTGTCAGAAGTTAGAATTTCTTTCAACATTATGAAGCCCTTTTTATATATTTTGACTCTGCTTCAAAAGCTGAAAATATGTAGTCTCGAAGTCATTTCGCGAAATTGACGTTTTAAGTTTGTGTTTCCAAATTCAAACGGATGTATCTTCGCCAATAATTGTCAGAAGTTAGAATTTCTTGCAACATTATGAACCCCTTTTTATATATTTTGATTCTGCATCAAAAGCTGAAAATATGTAGTCTCGAAGTCATTTCGAGATATTGGCGGTTTAAGTTTCTTTTCCCAAATTCAAACGGATGTATCTTCGCCAATAATTGTCAGAAGTCAGAATTTCTTTCAACATTATGAAGCCCTTTTTATATATTTTGAGTCTGCATCAAAAGCTGAAAATATGTAGTCGCGAAGTCATTTCGAGAAATTGACGTTTTAAGTTTCGGTTTCCAAATTCAAACGGATGTATCTTCGCCAATAATTGTCAGAAGTCAGAATTTCTTTCAACATTATGAAGCCCTTTTTATATATTTTGACTCTGCATCAAAAGCTGAAAATATGTAGTCGCGAAGTCATTTCGAGAAATTGACGTTTTAAGTTTCGGTTTCCAAATTCAAACGGATGTATCTTCGCCAATAATTGTCAGCAGTTAGAATTTCTTTCAACATTATGAAGCCCTTTTTATATATTTTGATTCGGCATCAAAAGCTGAAAATATGTAGTCTTGAAGTCATTTCGAGAAATCGACGTTTTAAGTTTTTGTTTCCAAATTCAAACGGATGTATCTTCGCCAATAATTGTCAGAAGTTAGAATTTCTTTCAACATTATGAAGCCCTTTTTATATATTTTGATTCTGCATCAAAAGCTGAAAATATGTAGTCTCGAAGTCATTTCGAGAAATTGACGTTTTAAGTTTCTGTTTCCAAATTCAAACGGATGTATCTTCGCCAATAATTGTCAGAAGTTAGAATTTCTTTCAACATTATGAAGCCCTTTTTATATATTTTGACTCTGCATCAAAAGCTGAAAATATGTAGTCTCGAAGTCATTTCGAGAAATTGACGTTTTAAGTTTCTGTTTCCAAATTCAAACGGATGTATCTTCGCCAATAATTGTCAGAAGTTAGAATTTCTTTCAACATTATGAAGCCCTTTTTATATATTTTGACTCTGCATCAAAAGCTGAAAATATGTAGTCTCGAAGTCATTTCGAGATATTGACGTTTTAAGTTTCTTTTCCCAAATTCAAACGGATGTATCTTCGCCAATAATTGTCAGAAGTCAGAATTTCTTTCAACATTATGAAGCCCTTTTTATATATTTTGAGTCTGCATCAAAAGCTGAAAATATGTAGTCTCGAAGTCATTTCGAGAAATTGACGTTTTAAGTTTCGGTTTCCAAATTCAAACGGATGTATCTTCGCCAATAATTGTCAGAAGTCAGAATTTCTTTCAACATTATGAAGCCCTTTTTATATATTTTGACTCTGCATCAAAAGCTGAAAATATGTAGTCGCGAAGTCATTTCGAGAAATTGACGTTTTAAGTTTCGGTTTCCAAATTCAAACGGATGTATCTTCGCCAATAATTGTCAGCAGTTAGAATTTCTTTCAACATTATGAAGCCCTTTTTATATATTTTGATTCGGCATCAAAAGCTGAAAATATGTAGTCTTGAAGTCATTTCGAGAAATCGACGTTTTAAGTTTTTGTTTCCAAATTCAAACGGATGTATCTTCGCCAATAATTGTCAGAAGTTAGAATTTCTTTCAACATTATGAAGCCCTTTTTATATATTTTGACTCTGCATCAAAAGCTGAAAATATGTAGTCTCGAAGTCATTTCGAGAAATTGACGTTTTAAGTTTCTGTTTCCAAATTCAAACGGATGTATCTTCGCCAATAATTGTCAAGAAGTTAGAATTTCTTTCAACATTATGAAGCCCTTTTTATATATTTTGACTCTGCATCAAAAGCTGAAAATATGTAGTCTCGAAGTCATTTCGAGAAATTGACGTTTTAAGTTTCTGTTTCCAAATTCAAACGGATGTATCTTCGCCAATAATTGTCAGAAGTTAGAATTTCTTTCAATAATTGTCAGAAGTTAGAATTTCTTTCAACATTATGAAGCCCTTTTTATATATTTTGACTCTGCATCAAAAGCTGAAAATATGTAGTCGCGAAGTCATTTCGAGAAATTGACGTTTTAAGTTTCGGTTTCCAAATTCAAACGGATGTATCTTCGCCAATAATTGTCAGAAGTTAGAATTTCTTTCAACATTATGAAGCCCTTTTTATATATTTTGACTCTGCATCAAAAGCTGAAAATATGTAGTCTCGAAGTCATTTCGAGAAATTGACGTTTTAAGTTTCGGTTTCCAAATTCAAACGGATGTATCTTCGCCAATAATTGTCAGAAGTTAGAATTTCTTTCAACATTATGAAGCCCTTTTTATATATTTTGATTCTGCATCAAAAGCTGAAAATATGTAGTCTCGAAGTCATTTCGAGAAATTGACGTTTTAAGTTTCGGTTTCCAAATTCAAACGGATGTATCTTCGCCAATAATTGTCAGAAGTTAGAATTTCTTGCAACATTATGAACCCCTTTTTATATATTTTGATTCTGCATCAAAAGCTGAAAATATGTAGTCTCGAAGTCATTTCGAGAAATTGACGTTTTAAGTTTCTGTTTCCAAATTCAAACGGATGTATCTTCGCCAATAATTGTCAGAAGTCAGAATTTCTTTCAACATTATGAAGCCCTTTTTATATATTTTGAGTCTGCATCAAAAGCTGAAAATATGTAGTCGCGAAGTCATTTCGAGAAATTGACGTTTTAAGTTTCGGTTTCCAAATTCAAACGGATGTATCTTCGCCAATAATTGTCAGAAGTCAGAATTTCTTTCAACATTATGAAGCCCTTTTTATATATTTTGACTCTGCATCAAAAGCTGAAAATATGTAGTCGCGAAGTCATTTCGAGAAATTGACGTTTTAAGTTTCGGTTTCCAAATTCAAACGGATGTATCTTCGCCAATAATTGTCAGCAGTTAGAATTTCTTTCAACATTATGAAGCCCTTTTTATATATTTTGATTCGGCATCAAAAGCTGAAAATATGTAGTCTTGAAGTCATTTCGAGAAATCGACGTTTTAAGTTTTTGTTTCCAAATTCAAACGGATGTATCTTCGCCAATAATTGTCAGAAGTTAGAATTTCTTTCAGCATTATGAAGCCCTTTTTATATATTTTGATTCTGCATCAAAAGCTGAAAATATGTAGTCTCGAAGTCATTTCGAGAAATTGACGTTTAAAGATTCTGTTTCCAAATTCAAACGGATGTATCTTCGCCAATAATTGTCAGAAGTTAGAATTTCTTTCAACATTATGAAGCCCTTTTTATATATTTTGACTATGCATCAAAAGCTGAAAATATGTAGTCTCGAAGTCATTTCGAGGAATTGACGTTTTAAGTTTCTGTTTCCAAATTCAAACGGATGTATCTTCGCCAATAATTGTCAGAAGTTAGAATTTCTTTCAATAATTGTCAGAAGTTAGAATTTCTTTCAACATTATGAAGCCCTTTTTATATATTTTGACTCTGCATCAAAAGCTGAAAATATGTAGTCTCGAAGTCATTTCGAGAAATTGACGTTTTAAGTTTCTGTTTCCAAATTCAAACGGATGTATCTTCGCCAATAATTGTCAGAAGTTAGAATTTCTTTCAACATTATGAAGCCCTTTTTATATATTTTGACTCTGCATCAAAAGCTGAAAATATGTAGTCTCGAAGTCATTTCGAGAAATTGACGTTTTAAGTTTCTGTTTCCAAATTCAAACGGATGTATCTTCGCCAATAATTGTCAGAAGTTAGAATTTCTTTCAACATTATGAAGCCCTTTTTATATATTTTGACTCTGCATCAAAAGCTGAAAATATGTAGTCTCGAAGTCATTTCGAGAAATTGACGTTTTAAGTTTCGGTTTCCAAATTCAAACGGATGTATCTTCGCCAATAATTGTCAGAAGTTAGAATTTCTTTCAACATTATGAAGCCCTTTTTATATATTTTGATTCTGCATCAAAAGCTGAAAATATGTAGTCTCGAAGTCATTTCGAGAAATTGACGTTTTAAGTTTCTGTTTCCAAATTCAAACGGATGTATCTTCGCCAATAATTGTCAGAAGTTAGAATTTCTTTCAACATTATGAAGCCCTTTTTATATATTTTGACTCTGCATCAAAAGCTGAAAATATGTAGTCTCGAAGTCATTTCGAGAAATTGACGTTTTAAGTTTCTGTTTCCAAATTCAAACGGATGTATCTTCGCCAATAATTGTCAGAAGTTAGAATTTCTTTCAACATTATGAAGCCCTTTTTATATATTTTGACTATGCATCAAAAGCTGAAAATATGTAGTCTCGAAGTCATTTCGAGAAATTGACGTTTTAAGTTTCTGTTTCCAAATTCAAACGGATGTATCTTCGCCAATAATTGTCAGAAGTTAGAATTTCTTTCAACATTATGAAGCCCTTTTTATATATTTTGACTCTGCATCAAAAGCTGAAAATATGTAGTCTCGAAGTCATTTCGAGGAATTGACGTTTTAAGTTTCTGTTTCCAAATTCAAACGGATGTATCTTCTTCGACTTTCAATAATTGTCAGAAGTTAGAATTTCTTTCAACATTATGAAGCCCTTTTTATATATTTTGACTCTGCATCAAAAGCTGAAAATATGTAGTCGCGAAGTCATTTCGAGAAATTGACGTTTTAAGTTTCTGTTTCCAAATTCAAACGGATGTATCTTCGCCAATAATTGTCAGAAGTTAGAATTTCTTTCAACATTATGAAGCCCTTTTTATATATTTTGACTCTGCATCAAAAGCTGAAAATATGTAGTCTCGAAGTCATTTCGAGAAATTGACGTTTTAAGTTTCGGTTTCCAAATTCAAACGGATGTATCTTCGCCAATAATTGTCAGAAGTCAGAATTTCTTTCAACATTATGAAGCCCTTTTTATATATTTTGACTATGCATCAAAAGCTGAAAATATGTAGTCGCGAAGTCATTTCGAGAAATTGACGTTTTAAGTTTCTGTTTCCAAATTCAAACGGATGTATCTTCGCCAATAATTGTCAGAAGTTAGAATTTCTTTCAACATTATGAAGCCCTTTTTTATATATTTTGATTCGGCATCAAAAGCTGAAAATATGTAGTCTTGAAGTCATTTCGAGAAATCGACGTTTTAAGTTTCTGTTTCCAAATTCAAACGGATGTATCTTCGCCAATTATTGTCAGAAGTTAGAATTTCTTTCAACAATATGAAGCCCTTTTTATATATTTTGACTCTGCATCAAAAGCTGAAAATATGTAGTCTCGAAGTCATTTCGAGAAATTAACGTTTTAAGTTTCTGTTTCCAAATTCAAACGGATGTATCTTCGCCAATAATTGTCAGAAGTTAGAATTTCTTTCAACATTATGAACCCCTTTTTATATATTTTGATTCTGCATCAAAAGCTGAAAATATGTAGTCTCGAAGTCATTTCGAGATATTGGCGTTTTAAGTTTCTGTTTCCAAATTCAAACGGATGTATCTTCGCCGATAATTGTCAGAAGTTAGAATTTCTTTCAACATTATGAAGCCCTTTTTATATATTTTGATTCTGCATCAAAAGCTGAAAATATGTAGTCTCGAAGTCATTTCGAGAAATTGACGTTTTAAGTTTCTGTTTCCAAATTCAAACGGATGTATCTTCGCCAATAATTGTCAGAAGTTAGAATTTCTTTCAACATTATGAAGCCCTTTTTATATATTTTGACTCTGCATCAAAAGCTGAAAATATGTAGTCGCAAAGTCATTTCGAGAAATTGACGTTTTAAGTTTCGGTTTCCAAATTCAAACGGATGTATCTTCGCCAATAATTGTCAGCAGTTAGAATTTCTTTCAACATTATGAAGCCCTTTTTATATATTTTGACTCTGCATCAAAAGCTGAAAATATGTAGTCGCGAAGTCATTTCGAGAAATTGACGTTTTAAGTTTCGGTTTCCAAATTCAAACGGATGTATCTTCGCCAATAATTGTCAGAAGTTAGAATTTCTTTCAACATTATGAAGCCCTTTTATATATATTTTGATTCTGCATCAAAAGCTGAAAATATGTAGTCTTGAAGTCATTTCGAGAAATTGACGTTTTAAGTTTCTGTTTCCAAATTCAAACGGATGTATCTTCGCCAATAATTGTCAGAAGTTAGAATTTCTTTCAACATTATGAAGCCCTTTTTATATATTTTGACTCTGCATCAAAAGCTGAAAATATGTAGTCTCGAAGTCATTTCGAGAAATTGACGTTTTAAGTTTCTGTTTCCAAATTCAAACGGATGTATCTTCGCCAATAATTGTCAGAAGTTAGAATTTCTTTCAACATTATGAAGCCCTTTTTATATATTTTGACTCTGCATCAAAAGCTGAAAATATGTAGTCTCGAAGTCATTTCGAGAAATTGACGTTTTAAGTTTCTGTTTCCAAATTCAAACGGATGTATCTTCGCCAATAATTGTCAGAAGTTAGAATTTCTTTCAACATTATGAAGCCCTTTTTATATATTTTGATTCTGCATCAAAAGCTGAAAATATGTAGTCTCGAAGTCATTTCGAGAAATTGACGTTTTAAGTTTCTGTTTCCAAATTCAAACGGATGTATCTTCGCCAATAATTGTCAGAAGTTAGAATTTCTTTCAACATTATGAAGCCCTTTTTATATATTTTGACTCTGCATCAAAAGCTGAAAATATGTAGTCTCGAAGTCATTTCGAGAAATTGACGTTTTAAGTTTCTGTTTCCAAATTCAAACGGATGTATCTTCGCCAATAATTGTCAGAAGTTAGAATTTCTTTCAACATTATGAAGCCCTTTTTATATATTTTGACTCTGCATCAAAAGCTGAAAATATGTAGTCTCGAAGTCATTTCGAGAAATTGACGTTTTAAGTTTCTGTTTCCAAATTCAAACGGATGTATCTTCGCCAATAATTGTCAGAAGTTAGAATTTCTTTCAACATTATGAAGCCCTTTTTATATATTTTGATTCTGCATCAAAAGCTGAAAATATGTAGTCTCGAAGTCATTTCGAGAAATTGACGTTTTAAGTTTCTGTTTCCAAATTCAAACGGATGTATCTTCGCCAATAATTGTCAGAAGTTAGAATTTCTTTCAACATTATGAAGCCCTTTTTATATATTTTGACTCTGCATCAAAAGCTGAAAATATGTAGTCTCGAAGTCATTTCGAGAAATTGACGTTTTAAGTTTCTGTTTCCAAATTCAAACGGATGTATCTTCGCCAATAATTGTCAGAAGTTAGAATTTCTTTCAACATTATGAAGCCCTTTTTATATATTTTGACTCTGCATCAAAAGCTGAAAATATGTAGTCTCGAAGTCATTTCGAGAAATTGACGTTTTAAGTTTCTGTTTCCAAATTCAAACGGATGTATCTTCGCCAAT
Organism: Drosophila grimshawi; assembly: GCF_018153295.1. NCBI lineage: Eukaryota > Metazoa > Arthropoda > Insecta > Diptera > Drosophilidae > Drosophila > Drosophila grimshawi. The sequence continues at coordinate 82,631 of NW_025063407.1, forward strand.
AATTGTCAGAAGTTAGAATTTCTTTCAACATTATGAAGCCCTTTTTATATATTTTGATTCTGCATCAAAAGCTGAAAATATGTAGTCTCGAAGTCATTTCGAGAAATTGACGTTTTAAGTTTCTGTTTCCAAATTCAAACGGATGTATCTTCGCCAATAATTGTCAGAAGTTAGAATTTCTTTCAACATTATGAAGCCCTTTTTTATATATTTTGATTCTGCATCAAAAGCTGAAAATATGTAGTCTCGAAGTCATTTCGAGAAATTGACGTTTTAAGTTTCTGTTTCCAAATTCAAACGGATGTATCTTCGCCAATAATTGTCAGAAGTTAGAATTTCTTTCAACATTATGAAGCCCTTTTTATATATTTTGACTCTGCATCAAAAGCTGAAAATATGTAGTCTCGAAGTCATTTCGAGAAATTGACGTTTTAAGTTTCTGTTTCCAAATTCAAACGGATGTATCTTCGCCAATAATTGTCAGAAGTTAGAATTTCTTTCAACATTATGAAGCCCTTTTTATATATTTTGACTCTGCATCAAAAGCTGAAAATATGTAGTCTCGAAGTCATTTCGAGAAATTGACGTTTTAAGTTTCTGTTTCCAAATTCAAACGGATGTATCTTCGCCAATAATTGTCAGAAGTTAGAATTTCTTTCAACATTATGAAGCCCTTTTTATATATTTTGATTCTGCATCAAAAGCTGAAAATATGTAGTCTCGAAGTCATTTCGAGAAATTGACGTTTTAAGTTTCTGTTTCCAAATTCAAACGGATGTATCTTCGCCAATAATTGTCAGAAGTTAGAATTTCTTTCAACATTATGAAGCCCTTTTTATATATTTTGATTCTGCATCAAAAGCTGAAAATATGTAGTCTCGAAGTCATTTCGCGAAATTGACGTTTTAAGTTTCTGTTTCCAAATTCAAACGGATGTATCTTCGCCAATAATTGTCAGAAGTTAGAATTTCTTTCAACATTATGAAGCCCTTTTTATATATTTTGATTCTGCATCAAAAGCTGAAAATATGTAGTCTCGAAGTCATTTCGAGAAATTGACGTTTTAAGTTTCTGTTTCCAAATTCAAACGGATGTATCTTCGCCAATAATTGTCAGAAGTTAGAATTTCTTTCAACATTATGAAGCCCTTTTTTATATATTTTGATTCTGCATCAAAAGCTGAAAATATGTAGTCTCGAAGTCATTTCGAGAAATTGACGTTTTAAGTTTCTGTTTCCAAATTCAAACGGATGTATCTTCGCCAATAATTGTCAGAAGTTAGAATTTCTTTCAACATTATGAAGCCCTTTTTATATATTTTGATTCTGCATCAAAAGCTGAAAATATGTAGTCTCGAAGTCATTTCGAGAAATTGACGTTTTAAGTTTCTGTTTCCAAATTCAAACGGATGTATCTTCGCCAATAATTGTCAGAAGTTAGAATTTCTTTCAACATTATGAAGCCCTTTTTATATATTTTGACTCTGCATCAAAAGCTGAAAATATGTAGTCTCGAAGTCATTTCGAGAAATTGACGTTTTAAGTTTCTGTTTCCAAATTCAAACGGATGTATCTTCGCCAATAATTGTCAGAAGTTAGAATTTCTTTCAACATTATGAAGCCCTTTTTATATATTTTGACTCTGCATCAAAAGCTGAAAATATGTAGTCTCGAAGTCATTTCGAGAAATTGACGTTTTAAGTTTCTGTTTCCAAATTCAAACGGATGTATCTTCGCCAATAATTGTCAGAAGTTAGAATTTCTTTCAACATTATGAAGCCCTTTTTATATATTTTGATTCTGCATCAAAAGCTGAAAATATGTAGTCTCGAAGTCATTTCGAGAAATTGACGTTTTAAGTTTCTGTTTTCCAAATTCAAACGGATGTATCTTCGCCAATAATTGTCAGAAGTTAGAATTTCTTTCAACATTATGAAGCCCTTTTTATATATTTTGACTCTGCATCAAAAGCTGAAAATATGTAGTCTCGAAGTCATTTCGAGAAATTGACGTTTTAAGTTTTCGGTTTCCAAATTCAAACGGATGTATCTTCGCCAATAATTGTCAGCAGTTAGAATTTCTTTCAACATTATGAAGCCCTTTTTTATATATTTTGATTCTGCATCAAAAGCTGAAAATATGTAGTCTCGAAGTCATTTCGAGAAATTGACGTTTTAAGTTTCTGTTTCCAAATTCAAACGGATGTATCTTCGCCAATAATTGTCAGAAGTTAGAATTTCTTTCCAACATTATGAAGCCCTTTTTATATATTTTGATTCTGCATCAAAAGCTGAAAATATGTAGTCTCGAAGTCATTTCGAGAAATTGACGTTTTAAGTTTCTGTTTCCAAATTCAAACGGATGTATCTTCGCCAATAATTGTCAGAAGTTAGAATTTCTTTCAACATTATGAAGCCCTTTTTATATATTTTGATTCTGCATCAAAAGCTGAAAATATGTAGTCTCGAAGTCATTTCGAGAAATTGACGTTTTAAGTTTCTGTTTCCAAATTCAAACGGATGTATCTTCGCCAATAATTGTCAAGTTAGAATTTCTTTCAACATTATGAAGCCCTTTTTATATATTTTGACTCTGCATCAAAAGCTGAAAATATGTAGTCTCGAAGTCATTTCGAGAAATTGACGTTTTAAGTTTCTGTTTCCAAATTCAAACGGATGTATCTTCGCCAATAATTGTCAGAAGTTAGAATTTCTTTCAACATTATGAAGCCCTTTTTATATATTTTGACTCTGCATCAAAAGCTGAAAATATGTAGTCTCGAAGTCATTTCGAGAAATTGACGTTTTAAGTTTCTGTTTCCAAATTCAAACGGATGTATCTTCGCCAATAATTGTCAGAAGTTAGAATTTCTTTCAACATTATGAAGCCCTTTTTATATATTTTGACTCTGCATCAAAAGCTGAAAATATGTAGTCTCGAAGTCATTTCGAGAAATTGACGTTTTAAGTTTCTGTTTCCAAATTCAAACGGATGTATCTTCGCCAATAATTGTCAGAAGTTAGAATTTCTTTCAACATTATGAAGCCCTTTTTTATATATTTTGACTCTGCATCAAAAGCTGAAAATATGTAGTCTCGAAGTCATTTCGAGAAATTGACGTTTTTAAGTTTCTGTTTCCAAATTCAAACGGATGTATCTTCGCCAATAATTGTCAGAAGTTAGAATTTCTTTCAACATTATGAAGCCCTTTTTATATATTTTGATTCTGCATCAAAAGCTGAAAATATGTAGTCTTGAAGTCATTTCGAGAAATTGACGTTTTAAGTTTCTGTTTCCAAATTCAAACGGATGTATCTTCGCCAATAATTGTCAGCAGTTAGAATTTCTTTCAACATTATGAAGCCCTTTTTATATATTTTGATTCTGCATCAAAAGCTGAAAATATGTCGTCTTGAAGTCATTTCGAGAAATCGACGTTTTAAGTTTCTGTTTCCAAATTCAAACGGATGTATCTTCGCCAATAATTGTCAGAAGTTAGAATTTCTTTCAACATTATGAAGCCCTTTTTATATATTTTGATTCTGCATCAAAAGCTGAATATATGTCGTCTTGAAGTCATTTCGAGAAATCGACGTTTTAAGTTTCTGTTTCCAAATTCAAATGGATGTATCTTCGCCAATAATTGTCAGAAGTTAGAATTTCTTTCAACATTATGAAGCCCTTTTTATATATTTTGACTCTGCATCAAAAGCTGAAAATATGTAGTCTCGAAGTCATTTCGAGAAATTGATGTTTTAAGTTTCTGTTTCCAAATTCAAACGGATGTATCTTCGCCAATAATTGTCAGAAGTTAGAATTTCTTTCAACATTATGAAGCCCTTTTTATATATTTTGATTCTGCATCAAAAGCTGAAAATATGTAGTCTCGAAGTCATTTCGAGATATTGGCGGTTTAAGTTTATTTTCCCAAATTCAAACGGATGTATCTTCGCCAATAATTGTCAGAAGTCAGAATTTCTTTCAACATTATGAAGCCCTTTTTATATATTTTGACTCTGCATCAAAAGCTGAAAATATGTAGTCTCGAAGTCATTTCGAGAAATTGACGTTTTAAGTTTAGGTTTTCAAATTCAAACAGATGTATCTTCACCAATAATTGTCAGAAGTTAGAATTTCTTTCAACATTATGAAGCCCTTTTTATATATTTTGACTCTGCATCAAAAGCTGAAAATATGTAGTCGCGAAGTCATTTCGAGAAATTGACGTTTCAAGTTTCGGTTTCCAAATTCAAACGGATGTATCTTCGCCAATAATTGTCAGCAGTTAGAATTTCTTTCAACATTATGAAGCCCTTTTTATTTATTTTGATTCTGCATCAAAAGCTGAAAATATGTAGTCTCGAAGTCATTTCGAGAAATCGACGTTTTAAGTTTCTGTTTCCAAATTCAAACGGATGTATCTTCGCCAATAATTGTCAGAAATTAGAATTTCTTTCAACATTATGAACCCCTTTTTATATATTTTGACTCTGCATCAAAAGCTGAAAATATGTAGTCTCGAAGTCATTTCGAGAAATTGACGTTTTAAGTTTCTGTTTCCAAATTCAAACGGATGTATCTTCGCCAATAATTGTCAGAAGTTAGAATTTCTTTCAACATTATGAAGCCCATTTTATATATTTTGACCCTGCATCAAATGCTGAAAATATATAGTCTCGAAGTCATTTCGAGAAATTAACGTTTTAAGTTTCTGTTTCCAAATTCAAACGGATGTATCTTCGCCAATAATTGTCAGAAGTTAGAATTTCTTTCAACATTATGAAGCCCTTTTTATATATTTTGACTATGCATCAAGAGCTGAAAATATGTAGTCTCGAAGTCATTTCGAGAAATTGACGTTTTAAGTTTCTGTTTCCAAATTCAAACGGATGTATCTTCGCCAATAATTGTCAGAAGTTAGAATTTCTTTCAACATTATGAAGCCCTTTTTATATATTTTGATTCTGCATCAAAAGCTGAAAATTTGTAGTCTCGAAGTCATTTCGAGAAATCGACGTTTTAAGTCTCTGTTTCCAAATTCAAATGGATGTATCTTCGCCAATAATTGTCAGAAGTTAGAATTTCTTTCAACATTATGAAGCCCTTTTTATATATTTTGATTCTGCATCAAAAGCTGAAAATATGGTAGTCTCGAAGTCATTCGCGAAATTGACGTTTTAAGTTTCTGTTTCCAAATTCAAACGGATGTATCTTCGCCAATAATTGTCAGAAGTTAGAATTTCTTTCAACATTATGAAGCCCTTTTTATATATTTTGACTCTGCATCAAAAGCTGAAAATATGTAGTCTCAAAGTCATTTCGAGAAATTGACGTTTTAAGTTTCTGTTTCCAAATTCAAACGGATGTATCTTCGCCAATAATTGTCAGAAGTTAGAATTTCTTTCAACATTATGAAGCCCTTTTTATATATTTTGACTCTGCATCAAAAGCTGAAAATATGTAGTCTCGAAGTCATTTCGAGAAATTGACGTTTCAAGTTTCTGTTTCCAAATTCAAACGGATGTATCTTCGCCAATAATTGTCAGAAGTTAGAATTTCTTTCAACATTATGAAGCCCATTTTATATATTTTGACTCTGCATCAAAAGCTGAAAATATGTAGTCTCGAAGTCATTTCGAGAAATTGACGTTTTAAGTTTCGGTTTCCAAATTCAAACGGATGTATCTTCGCCAATAATTGTCAGAAGTTAGAATCTCTTTCAACATTATGAAGCCCTTTTTATATATTTTGACTCTGCATCAAAAGCTGAAAATATGTAGTCTCGAAGTCATTTCGAGAAATTGACGTTTTAAGTTTCGGTTTCCAAATTCAAACGGATGTATCTTCGCCAATAATTGTCAGAAGTTAGAATTTCTTTCAACATTATGAAGCCCTTTTTATATATTTTGATTCTGCATCAAAAGCTGAAAATATGTAGTCTCGAAGTCATTTCGAGAAATTGATGTTTTAAGTTTCTGTTTCCAAATTCAAACGGATGTATCTTCGCCAATAATTGTCAGAAGTTAGAATTTCTTTCAACATTATGAAGCCCTTTTTATATATTTTGACTCTGCATCAAAAGCTGAAAAATATGTAGTCTCGAAGTCATTTCGAGAAATTGACGTTTTAAGTTTCTGTTTCCAAATTCAAACGGATGTATCTTCGCCAATAATTGTCAGAAGTTAGAATTTCTTTCAACATTATGAAGCCCTTTTTATATATTTTTGACTCTGCATCAAAAGCTGAAAATATGTAGTCTCGAAGTCATTTCGAGATATTGGCGGTTTAAGTTTTTTTCCCAAATTCAAACGGATGTATCTTTGCCAATAATTGGCAGAAGTCAGAATTTCTTTCATCATTATGAAGCCCTTTTTATATATTTTGATTCTGCATCAAAAGCTGAAAATATGTAGTCGCGAAGTCATTTCGAGAAATTGACGTTTTAAGTTTCGGTTTCCAAATTCAACCGGATGTATCTTCGCCAATAATTGTCAGCAGTTAGAATTTCTTTCAACATTATGAAGCCCTTTTTATATATTTTGATTCTGCATCAAAAGCTGAAAATATGTAGTCGCGAAGTCATTTCGAGAAATTGACGTTTTAAGTTTCTGTTTCCAAATTCAAACGGATTATA
>NW_025063408.1:0-8387 GCF_018153295.1 Drosophila grimshawi
AAAAACGTCAATTTCTCGAAATGACTTCGAGACTACATATTTTCAGCTTTTTGATGCATAGTCAAAATATATAAAAGGGCTTCATAATGTTGAAAGAAATTCTAACTTCTGACAATTATTGGCGAAGATACATCCGTTTGCATTTGGAAACACAAACTTAAAACGTCAATTTCTCGAAATGACTTCGAGACTATATTTTCAGCTTTTGATGCAGGATCAAAATATATAAAAAGGGCTTCATTATGTTGAAAGAAATTCTAACTTCTGACAATTATTGGCGTGGATACATCCGTTTGAATTTGGAAACAGAAACTTAAAACGTCAATTTCTCGAAATGACTTCGAGACTACATATTTTCAGCTTTTTGATGCATAGTCAAAATATATAAAAAAGGGCTTCATTATGTTGAAAGAAATTCTAACTTCTGACAATTATTGGCGAAGATACATCCGTTTGAATTTGGAAACAGAAACTTAAAACGTCAATTTCTCGAAATGACTTCAAGACTACATATTTTCAGCTTTTGATGCAGAATCAAAATATATAAAAAGGGCTTCATAATGTTGAAAGAAATTCTAACTTCTAACAATTATTGGCGAAGATACATCCGGTTGAATTTGGAAACCGAAACTTAAAACGTCAATTTCTCGAAATGACTTCGCGACTACATATTTTCCGCTTTTGATGCAGAGTCAAAATATATAAAAAGGCGCTTCATAATGTTGAAAGAAATTCTAACTTCTGACAATTATTGGCGAAGATACATCCATTTGAATTTGGAAACAGAAACTTAAAACGTCAATTTCTCGAAATGACTTCGAGACTACATATTTTCAGCTTTTGATGCAGAGTCAAAATATATAAAAAGGGCTTCATAATGTTGAAAGAAATTCTAATTTCTGACAATTATTGGCGAAGATACATCCGTTTGAATTTGGAAACAGAAACTTAAAACGTCAATTTCTCGAAATGACTTCAAGACTACATATTTGCAGCTTTTGATGCAGAATCAAAATATATAAAAGGGCTTAATAATGTTGAAAGAAATTCTAACTGCTGACAATTATTGGCGAAGATACATCCGTTTGAATTTGGAAACCGAAACTTAAAACGTCAATTTCTCGAAATGACTTCGCGACTACATATTTTCAGCTTTTGATGCAGAGTCAAAATATATAAAAAGGGGCTTCATAATGTTAAACGAAATTCTAACTTCTGACAATTATTGGCGAAGATACATCCGTTTGAATTTGGGAAAAGAAACTTAAACCGCCAATATCTCGAAATGACTTCGAGACTACATATTTTCAGCTTTTGATGCAGAATCAAAATATATAAAAAGGGGCTTCATAATGTTGAAAGAAATTCTGACTTCTGACAATTATTGGCGAAGATACATCCATTTGAAATTGGAAACAGAAACTTAAAACGTCAATTTCTCGAAATGACTTCGAGACTACATATTTTCAGCTTTTGATGCAGAGTCAAAATATATAAAAAGGGCTTCATAATGTTGAAAGAAATTCTAACTTCTGACAATTATTGGCGAAGATACATCCGTTTGAATTTGGAAACAGAGACTTAAAACGTCAATTTCTCGAAATGACTTCGAGACTACATATTTTCAGCTTTTGATGCAGAATCAAAATATATAAAAAGGGGGTTCATAATGTTGAAAGAAATTCTAACACTCTGACAATTATTGGCGAAGATACATCCGTTTGAATTTGGAAACAGAAACTTAAAACGTCAATTTCTCGAAATGACTTCGAGACTACATATTTTCAGCTTTTGATGCAGAGTCAAAATATATAAAAAGGGCTTCATAATGTTGAAAGAAATTCTAACTTCTGACAATTATTGGCGAAGATACATCCGTTTGAATTTGGAAACCGAAACTTAAAACGTCAATTTCTCGAAATGACTTCGCGACTACATATTTTCAGCTTTTGATGCAGAGTCAAAATATATAAAAAGCGCTTCATAATGTTGAAAGAAATTCTAACTTCTGACAATTATTGGCGAAGATACATCCGTTTGAATTTGGAAACAGAAACTTAAAACGTCAATTTCTCGAAATGACTTCGAGACTACATATTTTCAGCTTTTGATGCAGAGTCAAAATATATAAAAAGGGGCTTCATAATGTTGAAAGAAATTCTAATTTCTGACAATTATTGGCGAAGATACATCCGTTTGAATTTGGAAACAGAAACTTAAAACGTCAATTTCTCGAAATGACTTCGAGACTACATATTTTCAGCTTTTGATGCAGAGTCAAAATATATAAAAAGGGCTTCATAATGTTGAAAGAAATTCTAACTTCTGACAATTATTGGCGAAGATACATCCGTTTGAATTTGGAAACAGAGACTTAAAACGTCGATTTCTCGAAATGACTTCGAGACTACATATTTTCAGCTTTTGATGCAGAATCAAAATATATAAAAAGGGGTTCATAATGTTGAAAGAAATTCTAACTTCTGACATGACTTGACGAAGATACATCCGTTTGAATTTGGAAACAGAAACTTAAAACGTCAATTTCTCGAAATGACTTCGAGACCACATATTTTCAGCTTTTGATGCAGAGTCAAAATATATAAAAAGGGCTTCATAATGTTGAAAGAAATTCTAACTTCTGACAATTATTGGCGAAGATACATCCGTTTGAATTTGGAAACAGAAACTTAAAACGTCAATTTCTCGAAATGACTTCGCGACTACATATTTTCAGCTTTTGATGCAGAGTCAAAATATATAAAAAAGGGCTTCATAATGTTGAAAGAAATTCTAACTTCTGACAATTATTGGCGAAGATACATCCGTTTGAATTTGGAAACAGAAACTTAAAACGTCAATTTCTCGAAATGACTTCGAGACTACATATTTTCAGCTTTTGATGCGGAGTCAAAATATATAAAAAGGGCTTCATAATGTTGAAAGAAATTCTAACTTCTGACAATTATTGGCGAAGATACATCCGTTTGAATTTGGAAACAGAAACTTAAAAACGTCAATTTCTCGAAATGACTTCGAGACTACATATTTTCAGCTTTTGATGCAGAATCAAAATATATAAAAAAAGGGCTTCATAATGTTGAAAGAAATTCTAACTTCTGACAATTATTGGCGAAGATACATCCGTTTGAATTTGGAAACAGAAACTTAAAACGTCAATTTCTCGAAATGACTTCGAGACTACATATTTTCAGCTTTTGATGCAGAGTCAAAATATATAAAAAGGGCTTCATAATGTTGAAAGAAATTCTAACTTCTGACAATTATTGGCGAAGATACATCCGTTTGAATTTGGAAACAGAAACTTAAAACGTCAATTTCTCGAAATGACTTCGAGACTACATATTTTCAGCTTTTGATGCAGAATCAAAATATATAAAAAGGGCTTCATAATGTTGAAAGAAATTCTAACTTCTGACAATTATTGGCGAAGATACATCCGTTTGAATTTGGAAACAGAAACTTAAAACGTCAATTTCTCGAAATGACTTCGAGACTACATATTTTCAGCTTTTGATGCAGAATCAAAATATATAAAAAGGGCTTCATAATGTTGAAAGAAATTCTAACTTCTGACAATTATTGGCGAAGATACATCCGTTTGAATTTGGAAACAGAAACTTAAAACGTCAATTTCTCGAAATGACTTCGAGACTACATATTTTCAGCTTTTGATGCAGAATCAAAATATATAAAAAGGGCTTCATAATGTTGAAAGAAATTCTAACTTCTGACAATTATTGGCGAAGATACATCCGTTTGAATTTGGAAACAGAAACTTAAAACGTCAATTTCTCGAAATGACTTCGAGACTACATATTTTCAGCTTTTGATGCAGAGTCAAAATATATAAAAAGGGCTTCATAATGTTGAAAGAAATTCTAACTTCTGACAATTATTGGCGAAGATACATCCGTTTGAATTTGGAAACAGAAACTTAAAACGTCAATTTCTCGAAATGACTTCGAGACTACATATTTTCAGCTTTTGATGCAGAGTCAAAATATATAAAAAGGGCTTCATAATGTTGAAAGAAATTCTAACTTCTGACAATTATTGGCGAAGATACATCCGTTTGAATTTGGAAACAGAAACTTAAAACGTCAATTTCTCGAAATGACTTCGAGACTACATATTTTCAGCTTTTGATGCAGAGTCAAAATATATAAAAAGGGCTTCATAATGTTGAAAGAAATTCTAACTTCTGACAATTATTGGCGAAGATACATCCGTTTGAATTTGGAAACAGAAACTTAAAACGTCAATTTCTCGAAATGACTTCGAGACTACATATTTTCAGCTTTTGATGCAGAGTCAAAATATATAAAAAGGGCTTCATAATGTTGAAAGAAATTCTAACTTCTGACAATTATTGGCGAAGATACATCCGTTTGAATTTGGAAACAGAAACTTAAAACGTCAATTTCTCGAAATGACTTCGAGACTACATATTTTCAGCTTTTGATGCAGAGTCAAAATATATAAAAAGGGCTTCATAATGTTGAAAGAAATTCTAACTTCTGACAATTATTGGCGAAGATACATCCGTTTGAATTTGGAAACAGAAACTTAAAACGTCAATTTCTCGAAATGACTTCGAGACTACATATTTTCAGCTTTTGATGCAGAGTCAAAATATATAAAAAGGGCTTCATAATGTTGAAAGAAATTCTAACTTCTGACAATTATTGGCGAAGATACATCCGTTTGAATTTGGAAACAGAAACTTAAAACGTCAATTTCTCGAAATGACTTCGAGACTACATATTTTCAGCTTTTGATGCAGAGTCAAAATATATAAAAAGGGCTTCATAATGTTGAAAGAAATTCTAACTTCTGACAATTATTGGCGAAGATACATCCGTTTGAATTTGGAAACAGAAACTTAAAACGTCAATTTCTCGAAATGACTTCGAGACTACATATTTTCAGCTTTTGATGCAGAGTCAAAATATATAAAAAGGGCTTCATAATGTTGAAAGAAATTCTAACTTCTGGACAATTATTGGCGAAGATACATCCGTTTGAATTTGGAAACAGAAACTTAAAACGTCAATTTCTCGAAATGACTTCGAGACTACATATTTTCAGCTTTTGATGCAGAGTCAAAATATATAAAAAGGGCTTCATAATGTTGAAAGAAATTCTAACTTCTGACAATTATTGGCGAAGATACATCCGTTTGAATTTGGAAACAGAAACTTAAAACGTCAATTTCTCGAAATGACTTCGAGACTACATATTTTCAGCTTTTGATGCAGAATCAAAATATATAAAAAGGGCTTCATAATGTTGAAAGAAATTCTAACTTCTGACAATTATTATTGGCGAAGATACATCCGTTTGAATTTGGAAACAGAAACTTAAAACGTCAATTTCTCGAAATGACTTCGAGACTACATATTTTCAGCTTTTGATGCAGAGTCAAAATATATAAAAAAGGGCTTCATAATGTTGAAAGAAATTCTAACTTCTGACAATTATTGGCGAAGATACATCCGTTTGAATTTGGAAACAGAAACTTAAAACGTCAATTTCTCGAAATGACTTCGAGACTACATATTTTCAGCTTTTGATGCAGAGTCAAAATATATAAAAAGGGCTTCATAATGTTGAAAGAAATTCTAACTTCTGACAATTATTGGCGAAGATACATCCGTTTGAATTTGGAAACAGAAACTTAAAACGTCAATTTCTCGAAATGACTTCGAGACTACATATTTTCAGCTTTTGATGCAGAGTCAAAATATATAAAAAGGGCTTCATAATGTTGAAAGAAATTCTAACTTCTGACAATTATTGGCGAAGATACATCCGTTTGAATTTGGAAACAGAAACTTAAAACGTCAATTTCTCGAAATGACTTCGAGACTACATATTTTCAGCTTTTGATGCAGAGTCAAAATATATAAAAAGGGCTTCATAATGTTGAAAGAAATTCTAACTTCTGACAATTATTGGCGAAGATACATCCGTTTGAATTTGGAAACAGAAACTTAAAACGTCAATTTCTCGAAATGACTTCGAGACTACATATTTTCAGCTTTTGATGCAGAATCAAAATATATAAAAAAGGGCTTCATAATGTTGAAAGAAATTCTAACTTCTGACAATTATTGGCGAAGATACATCCGTTTGAATTTGGAAACAGAAACTTAAAACGTCAATTTCTCGAAATGACTTCGAGACTACATATTTTCAGCTTTTGATGCAGAGTCAAAATATATAAAAAGGGCTTCATAATGTTGAAAGAAATTCTAACTTCTGACAATTATTGGCGAAGATACATCCGTTTGAATTTGGAAACAGAAACTTAAAACGTCAATTTCTCGAAATGACTTCGAGACTACATATTTTCAGCTTTTGATGCAGAGTCAAAATATATAAAAAGGGCTTCATAATGTTGAAAGAAATTCTAACTTCTGACAATTATTGGCGAAGATACATCCGTTTGAATTTGGAAACAGAAACTTAAAACGTCAATTTCTCGAAATGACTTCGAGACTACATATTTTCAGCTTTTGATGCAGAGTCAAAATATATAAAAAGGGCTTCATAATGTTGAAAGAAATTCTAACTTCTGACAATTATTGGCGAAGATACATCCGTTTGAATTTGGAAACAGAAACTTAAAACGTCAATTTCTCGAAATGACTTCGAGACTACATATTTTCAGCTTTTGATGCAGAGTCAAAATATATAAAAAGGGCTTCATAATGTTGAAAGAAATTCTAACTTCTGACAATTATTGGCGAAGATACATCCGTTTGAATTTGGAAACAGAAACTTAAAACGTCAATTTCTCGAAATGACTTCGAGACTACATATTTTCAGCTTTTGATGCAGAATCAAAATATATAAAAAGGGCTTCATAATGTTGAAAGAAATTCTAACTTCTGACAATTATTGGCGAAGATACATCCGTTTGAATTTGGAAACAGAAACTTAAAACGTCAATTTCTCGAAATGACTTCGAGACTACATATTTTCAGCTTTTGATGCAGAGTCAAAATATATAAAAAAGGGCTTCATAATGTTGAAAGAAATTCTAACTTCTGACAATTATTGGCGAAGATACATCCGTTTGAATTTGGAAACAGAAACTTAAAACGTCAATTTCTCGAAATGACTTCGAGACTACATATTTTCAGCTTTTGATGCAGAGTCAAAATATATAAAAAGGGCTTCATAATGTTGAAAGAAATTCTAACTTCTGACAATTATTGGCGAAGATACATCCGTTTGAATTTGGAAACAGAAACTTAAAACGTCAATTTCTCGAAATGACTCTCGAGACTACATATTTTCAGCTTTTGATGCAGAATCAAAATATATAAAAAGGGCTTCATAATGTTGAAAGAAATTCTAACTTCTGACAATTATTGGCGAAGATACATCCGTTTGAATTTGGGAAACAGAAACTTAAAACGTCAATTTCTCGAAATGACTTCGAGACTACATATTTTCAGCTTTTGATGCAGAGTCAAAATATATATAAAAAGGGCTTCATAATGTTGAAAGAAATTCTAACTTCTGACAATTATTGGCGAAGATACATCCGTTTGAATTTGGAAACAGAAACTTAAAACGTCAATTTCTCGAAATGACTTCGAGACTACATATTTTCAGCTTTTGATGCAGAATCAAAATATATAAAAAGGGCTTCATAATGTTGAAAGAAATTCTAACTTCTGACAATTATTGGCGAAGATACATCCGTTTGAATTTGGAAACAGAAACTTAAAACGTCAATTTCTCGAAATGACTTCGAGACTACATATTTTCAGCTTTTGATGCAGAGTCAAAATATATAAAAAGGGCTTCATAATGTTGAAAGAAATTCTAACTTCTGACAATTATTGGCGAAGATACATCCGTTTGAATTTGGAAACAGAAACTTAAAACGTCAATTTCTCGAAATGACTTCGAGACTACATATTTTCAGCTTTTGATGCAGAATCAAAATATATAAAAAGGGCTTCATAATGTTGAAAGAAATTTAACTTCTGACAATTATTGGCGAAGATACATCCGTTTGAATTTGGAAACAGAAACTTAAACGTCAATTTCTCGAAATGACTTCGAGACTACATATTTTCAGCTTTGATGCAGAGTCAAAATATATAAAAAGGGCTTCATAATGTTGAAAGAAATTCTAACTTGACAATTATTGGCGAAGATACATCCGTTTGGAATTTGGAAACAGAAATCCTAAAACGTCAATTTCGAAATGACTTCGAGACTACATATTTTCAGCTTTTGATGCAGAGTCAAAATATATAAAAGGGCTTCATAATGTTGAAAGAAATTCTAACTTCTGACAATTATTGGCGAAGATACATCCGTTTGAATTTGGAAACAGAAAC
>NW_025063409.1:0-13010 GCF_018153295.1 Drosophila grimshawi
TTTTGATGCAGAATCAAAATATATAAAAAGGGCTTCATAATGTTGAAAGAAATTCTAACTTCTGACCAATTATTGGGCGAAGATACATCCCGGTTGAAATTTGAAAACAGAAACTTAAAAAAGTCAATTTCTCGAAATGACTTCGCGACTACATATTTTCAGCTTTTGATGCAGAGTCAAAATATATAAAAAGGGCTTCATAATGTTGAAAGAAATTCTAACTTCTGACAATTATTGGCGAAGATACATCCGTTTGAATTTGGAAACAGAAACTTAAAACGTCAATTTCTCGAAATGACTTCGAGACTACATATTTTCAGCTTTTGAAGCAGAGTCAAAATATATAAAAGGGCTTCATAATGTTGAAAGAAATTCTAACTTCTGACAATTATTGGCGAAGATACATCCGTTTGAATTTGGAAACAGAAACTTAAAACGTCAATTTCTCGAAATGACTTCGAGACTACATATTTTCAGCTTTTGATGCAGAATCAAAATATATAAAAAGGGCTTCATAATGTTGAAAGAAATTCTGACTTCTGACAATTATTGGCGAAGATACATCCGTTTGAATTTGGAAACAGAAACTTAAAACGTCAATTTCTCGAAATGACTTCGAGACTACATATTTTCAGCTTTTGATGCATAGTCAAAATATATAAAAAGGGCTTCATAATGTTGAAAGAAATTCTAACTTCTGACAATTATTGGCGAAGATACATCCGTTTGAATTTGGAAACAGAAACTTAAAACGTCAATTTCTCGAAATGACTTCAGGACTACATATTTTCAGCTTTTGATGCAGGGTCAAAATATATAAAAAGGGCTTCATAATGTTGAAAGAAATTCTAACTTCTGACAATTATTGGCGAAGATACATCCGTTTGAATTTGGAAACAGAAACTTAAAACGTCAATTTCTGGAAATGACTTCGAGACTACATATTTTCAGCTTTTGATGCAGAATCAAAATATATAAAAAGGGCTTCATAATGCTGCAAGAAATTCTAACTTCTGACAATTATTGGCGAAGATACATCCGTTTGAATTTGGAAACAGAAACTTAAAACGTCAATTTCTCGAAATGACTTCAAGACTACATATTTTCAGCTTTTGATGCAGAATCAAAATATATAAAAATGTTGAAAGAAATTCTAACTTCTGACAATTATTGGCGAAGATACATCCGGTTGAATTTGGAAACAGAAACTTAAAACGTCAATTTCTCGAAACGACTTTGCGACTACATATTTTCAGCTTTTGATGCAGAGTCAAAATATATAAAAAGGGCTTCATAATGTTGAAAGAAATTCTAACTTCTGACAATTATTGGCGAAGATACATCCGTTTGAATTTGGGAAAAGAAACTTAAACTGCCAATATCTCGAAATGACTTCGAGACTACATATTTTCAGCTTTTGATGCAGAGTCAAAATATAAGAAAATTTCATAATGTTGAAAGAAATTCTAACTTCTGACAATTATTGGCGAAGATACATCCGTTTGAATTTGGAAACCGAAACTTAAAACGTCAATTTCTCGAAATGACTTCGAGACTACATATTTTCAGCTTTTGAAGCAGAGTCAAAATATATAAAAAGGGCTTCATAATGTTGAAAGAAATTCTAACTTCTGACAATTATTGACGAAGATACATCCGTTTGAATTTGGAAACAGAAACTTAAAACGTCAATTTCTCGAAATGACTTCGAGACTACATATTTTCAGCTTTTGAAGCAGAGTCAAAATATATAAAAAGGGCTTCATAATGTTGAAAGAAATTCTAACTTCTGACAATTATTGGCGAAGATACATCCGTTTGAATTTGGAAACAGAAACTTAAAACGTCAATTTCTCGAAATGACTTCAAGACTACATAGTTTCAGCTTTTGATGCAGAATCAAAATATATAAAAAGGGCTCCATAATGTTGAAAGAAATTCTAATTTCTGACAATTATTGGCGAAGATACATCCGTTTGAATTTGGAAACCGAAACTTAAAACGTCAATTTCTCGAAATGACTTCGAGACTACATATTTTCAGCTTTTGATGCACAGTCAAAATATATAAAAAGGGCTTCATAATGTTGAAAGAAATTCTAACTTCTGACAATTATTGGCGAAGATACATCCGTTTGAATTTGGGAAAAGAAACTTAAAACGTCAATTTCTCGAAATGACTTCGCGACTACATATTTTCAGCTTTTGATGCAGAATCAATATATATAAGAAGGGCTTCATAATGTTGAAAGAAATTCTAACTTCTGACAATAATTGACGAAGATACATCCGTTTGAATTTGGAAACAGAAACTTAAAACGTCAATTTCTCGAAATGACTTCGAGACTACATATTTTCAGCTTTTGATGCAGAGTCAAAATATATAAAAAGGGCTTCATAATGTTGAAAGAAATTCTAACTTCTGACAATTATTGGCGAAGATACATCCGTTTGAATTTGGAAACAGAAACTTAAAACGTCAATTTCTCGAAATGACTTCAAGACTACATATTTTCAGCTGTTGATGCAGAATAAAAATATATAAAAATGTTGAAAGAAATTCTAACTTCTGTCAATTATTGGCGAAGATACATCCGTTTGAATTTGGAAACCGAAACTTAAAACGTCAATTTCTCGAAACGACTTTGCGACTACATATTTTCAGCTTTTGATGCAGAGTCAAAATATATAAAAAGGGCGTCATAATGTTGAAAGAAATTCTAACTTCTGACAATTATTGGCGAAGATACATCCGTTTGAATTTGGGAAAAGAAACTTAAACCGCCAATATCTCGAAATGACTTCGAGACTACATATTTTCAGCTTTTGATGCAGAATCAAAATATATAAAAAGGGCTTCATAATGTTGAAAGAAATTCTAACTTCTGACAATTATTGGCGAAGATACATCCGTTTGAATTTGGAAACAGAAACTTAAAACGTCAATTTCTCGAAATGACTTCGAGACTACATATTTTCAGCTTTTGAAGCAGAGTCAAAATATATAAAAAGGGCTTCATAATGTTGAAAGAAATTCTAACTTCTGACAATTATTGACGAAGATACATCCGTTTGAATTTGGAAACAGAAACTTAAAACGTCAATTTCTCGAAATGACTTCGAGACTACATATTTTCAGCTTTTGATGCAGAATCAAAATATATAAAAAGGGCTTCATAATGTTGAAAGAAATTCTAACTTCTGACAATTATTGGCGAAGATACATCCGTTTGAATTTGGAAACCGAAACTTAAAACGTCAATTTCTCGAAATGACTTCGCGACTACATAGTTTCAGCTTTTGATGCAGAGTCAAAATATATAAAAAGGGCTTCATAATGTTGAAAGAAATTCTAATTTCTGACAATTATTGGCGAAGATACATCCGTTTGAATTTGGAAACAGAAACTTAAAACGTCGATTTCTCGAAATGACTTCGAGACTACATATTTTCAGCTTTTGATGCACAGTCAAAATATATAAAAATGGCTTCATAATGTTGAAAGAAATTCTAACTTCTGACAATTATTGGCGAAGATACATCCGTTTGAATTTGGAAACAGAAACTTAAAACGTCAATTTCTCGAAATGACTTCGCGACTACATATTTTCAGCTTTTGATGCAGAATCAATATATATAAGAAGGGCTTCATAATGTTGAAAGAAATTCTAACTTCTGACAATTATTGGCGAAGATACATCCGTTTGAATTTGGAAACAGAAACTTAAAACGTCTATTTCTCGAAATGACTTCGAGACTACATATTTTCAGCTTTTGATGCAGAATCAAAATATATAAAAAGGGCTTCATAATGTTGAAAGAAATTCTGACTTCTGCCAATTATTGGCGAAGATACATCCGTTTGCATTTGGAAACAGAAACTTAAAACGTCAATTTCTCGAAATGACTTCGCGACTACATATTTTCAGCTTTTGATGCATAGTCAAAATATATAAAAAGGGCTTCATAATGTTGAAAGAAATTCTAACTTCTGACAATTATTGGCGAAGATACATCCGTTTGAATTTGGAAACAGAAACTTAAAACGTCGATTTCTCGAAATGACTTCGAGACTACATACTTTCAGCTTTTGATGCCGAATCAAAATATATAAAAAGGGCTTCATAATGTTGAAAGAAATTCTAACTTCTGACAATTATTGGCGAAGATACATCCGTTTGAATTTGGAAACCGAAACTTAAAACGTCTATTTCTCGAAATGACTTCGAGACTACATATTTTCAGCTTTTGATGCAGAATCAAAATATATAAAAAGGGCTTCATAATGTTGAAAGAAATTCTGACTTCTGCCAAATATTGGCGAAGATACATCCGTTTGCATTTGGAAACAGAAACTTAAAACTTCGCGACTACATATTTTCAGCTTTTGATGCATAGTCAAAATATATAAAAAGGGCTTCATAATGTTGAAAGAAATTCTAACTTCTGACAATTATTGGCGAAGATACATCCGTTTGAATTTGGAAACAGAAACTTAAAACGTCGATTTCTCGAAATGACTTCGAGACTACATATTTTCAGCTTTTGATGCCGAATCAAAATATATAAAAAGGGCTTCATAATGTTGAAAGAAATTCTAACTTCTGACAATTATTGGCGAAGATACATCCGTTTGAATTTGGAAACCGAAACTTAAAACGTCAATTTCTCGAAATGACTTCGCGACTACATATTTTCAGCTTTTGATGCAGAGTCAAAATATATAAAAAGGGCTTCATAATGTTGAAAGAAATTCTGACTTCTGACAATTATTGGCGAAGATACATCCGTTTGAATTTGGAAACCGAAACTTAAAACGTCAATTTCTCGAAATGACTTCGCGACTTCATATTTTCAGCTTTTGATGCAGAATCAAAATACATAACAAGGGCTTCATAATGCTGAAAGCAATCTCTACTTCTGACAATTATTGGCGAAGCTACATCCGTCGAATTTGGAACACAGAAACTTAAAACGTCGATTTCTCGAAATGACTTCGAGAGTACATATTTTCAGCTTTTGATGCAGAATCAAAATATATCAAAAGGGCCTCATAATGTTGAAAGAAATTCTAACTTATGAAAATTATTGGAGAAGATACATCCGTTTGAATTTGGAAACAGAAACTTAAAACGTCAATTTCTCGAACTGACTTCGAGACTACATATTTTCAGCTTTTGATGCAGAATCAAAAAATATAAAAAGGCTTCATAATGTTGAAGGAAATTTTAACTTCTGACAATTATTGGCGAAGATACATCCGTTTGAATTTGGAAACCGAAACTTAAAACGTCAATTTCTCGAAATGACTTCGAGACTACATATTTTCAGCTTTTGATGCAGAGTCAAAATATATAAAAAGGGCTTCATAATGTTGAAAGAAATTCTAACTTCTGACAATTATTGGCGAAGATACATCCGTTTGAATTTGGAAACAGAAACTTAAAACGTCAATTTCTGGAACTGTCTTCAGAGAATACATATCTGCAGCTTTTGATGCAGAATCAAAATACATAACAAGGGCTTCATAATGTTGCAAGAAATTCTAACTTCTGACAATTATTGGCGAAGATACATCCGTTTGAATTTGGAAACAGAAACTTAAAACGTCAATTTCTCGAAATGACTTCAAGACTACATATTTTCAGCTTTTGATGCATAGTCAAAATATATAAAAAGGGCTTCAAAATGTTGAAAGAAATTCTAACTTCTGACAATTATTGGCGAAGATACATCCGTTTGAATTTGGAAACCGAAACTTAAAACGTCAATTTCTCGAAACGACTTTGCGACTACATATTTTCAGCTTTTGATGCAGAGTCAAAATATATAAAAAGGGCTTCATAATGTTGAAAGAAATTCTAACTTCTGACAATTATTGGCGAAGATACATCCGTTTGAATTTGGGAAAAGAAACTTAAACCGCCAATATCTCGAAATGACTTCGAGACTACATATTTTCAGCTTTTGATGCAGAATCAAAATATATAAAAAGGGCTTCATAATGTTGAAAGAAATTCTAACTTCTGACAATTATTGGCGAAGATACATCCGTTTGAATTTGGAAACAGAAACTTAAAACGTCAATTTCTCGAAATGACTTCGAGACTACATATTTTCAGCTTTTGAAGCAGAGTCAAAATATATAAAAAGGGCTTCATAATGTTGAAAGAAATTCTAACTTCTGACAATTATTGACGAAGATACATCCGTTTGAATTTGGAAACAGAAACTTAAAACGTCAATTTCTCGAAATGACTTCGAGACTACATATTTTCAGCTTTTGATGCAGAATCAAAATATATAAAAAGGGCTTCATAATGTTGAAAGAAATTCTAACTTCTGACAATTATTGGCG
This sequence comes from Drosophila grimshawi, assembly GCF_018153295.1. Taxonomy (NCBI): domain Eukaryota; kingdom Metazoa; phylum Arthropoda; class Insecta; order Diptera; family Drosophilidae; genus Drosophila; species Drosophila grimshawi. The sequence continues at coordinate 6,358 of NW_025063409.1, forward strand.
AAGATACATCCGTTTGAATTTGGAAACCGAAACTTAAAACGTCAATTTCTCGAAATGACTTCGAGACTACATAGTTTCAGCTTTTGATGCAGAGTCAAAATATATAAAAAGGGCTTCATAATGTTGAAAGAAATTCTAATTTCTGACAATTATTGGCGAAGATACATCCGTTTGAATTTGGAAACAGAAACTTAAAACGTCGATTTCTCGAAATGACTTCGAGACTACATATTTTCAGCTTTTGATGCACAGTCAAAATATATAAAAATGGCTTCATAATGTTGAAAGAAATTCTAACTTCTGACAATTATTGGCGAAGATACATCCGTTTGAATTTGGAAACAGAAACTTAAAACGTCAATTTCTCGAAATGACTTCGCGACTACATATTTTCAGCTTTTGATGCAGAATCAAAATATATAAAAAGGGCTTCATAATGTTGAAAGAAATTCTGACTTCTGCCAATTATTGGCGAAGATACATCCGTTTGCATTTGGAAACAGAAACTTAAAACGTCAATTTCTCGAAATGACTTCGCGACTACATATTATCAGCTTTTGATGCATAGTCAAAATATATAAAAAGGGCTTCATAATGTTGAAAGAAATTCTAACTTCTGACAATTATTGGCGAAGATACATCCGTTTGAATTTGGAAACAGAAACTTAAAACGTCAATTTCTCGAAATGACTTCGCGACTACATATTTTCAGCTTTTGATGCAGAATCAAAATATATAAAAAGGGCTTCATAATGTTGAAAGAAATTCTAACTTCTGACAATTATTGGCGAAGATACATCCATTTGAATTTGGAAACAGAAACTTAAAACGTCAATTTCTCGAAATGACTTCGAGACTACATATTTTCAGCTTTTGATGCCGAATCAAAATATATAAAAAGGGCTTCATAATGTTGAAAGAAATTCTAACTGCTGACAATTATTGGCGAAGATACATCCGTTTGAATTTGGAAACAGAAACTTAAAACGTCAATTTCTCGAAATGACTTCGCGACTACATATTTTCAGCTTTTGATGCAGAGTCAAAATATATAAAAAGGGCTTCATAATGTTGAAAGAAATTCTGACTTCTGACAATTATTGGCGAAGATACATCCGTTTGAATTTGGAAACAGAAACTTAAAACGTCAATTTCTCGAAATGACTTTGAGACTACATATTTTCAGCTTTTGATGCAGAGTCAAAATATATAAGAAGGGCTTCATAATGTTGAAAGAAATTCTAACTTCTGACAATTATTGGCGAAGATACATCCGTTTGAATTTGGAAACAGAAACTTAAAACGTCAATTTCTCGAAATGACTTCGAGACTACATATTTTCAGCTTTTGATGCAGAATCAAAATATATAAAAAGGGCTTCATAATGTTGAAAGAAATTCTGACTTCTGCCAATTATTGGCGAAGATACATCCGTTTGCATTTGGAAACAGAAACTTAAAACGTCAATTTCTCGAAATGACTTCGCGACTACATATTTTCAGCTTTTGATGCATAGTCAAAATATATAAAAAGGGCTTCATAATGTTGAAAGAAATTCTAACTTCTGACAATTATTGGCGAAGATACATCCGTTTGAATTTGGAAACAGAAACTTAAAACGTCGATTTCTCGAAATGACTTCGAGACTACATACTTTCAGCTTTTGATGCCGAATCAAAATATATAAAAAGGGCTTCATAATGTTGAAAGAAATTCTAACTTCTGACAATTATTGGCGAAGATACATCCGTTTGAATTTGGAAACCGAAACTTAAAACGTCTATTTCTCGAAATGACTTCGAGACTACATATTTTCAGCTTTTGATGCAGAATCAAAATATATAAAAAGGGCTTCATAATGTTGAAAGAAATTCTGACTTCTGCCAAATATTGGCGAAGATACATCCGTTTGCATTTGGAAACAGAAACTTAAAACTTCGCGACTACATATTTTCAGCTTTTGATGCATAGTCAAAATATATAAAAAGGGCTTCATAATGTTGAAAGAAATTCTAACTTCTGACAATTATTGGCGAAGATACATCCGTTTGAATTTGGAAACAGAAACTTAAAACGTCGATTTCTCGAAATGACTTCGAGACTACATATTTTCAGCTTTTGATGCCGAATCAAAATATATAAAAAGGGCTTCATAATGTTGAAAGAAATTCTAACTTCTGACAATTATTGGCGAAGATACATCCGTTTGAATTTGGAAACCGAAACTTAAAACGTCAATTTCTCGAAATGACTTTGCGACTACATATTTTCAGCTTTTGATGCAGAGTCAAAATATATAAAAAGGGCTTCATAATGTTGAAAGAAATTCTGACTTCTGACAATTATTGGCGAAGATACATCCGTTTGAATTTGGAAACCGAAACTTAAAACGTCAATTTCTCGAAATGACTTCGCGACTTCATATTTTCAGCTTTTGATGCAGCGTCAAAATATATAAAAAGGGCTTCATAATGTTGAAAGAAATTCTAACTTCTGACAATTATTGGCGAAGATACATCCGTTTGAATTTGGAAACAGAAACTTAAAACGTGAATTTCTCGAAATGACTTTGAGAGTACATATTTTCAGCTTTTGATGCAGAGTCAAAATATATAAAAAGGGCTTCATAATGTTGAAAGAAATTCTAACTTCTGACAATTATTGGCGAAGATACATCCGTTTGAATTTGGAAACAGAAACTTAAAACGTCAATTTCTGGAAATGACTTCGAGACTACATATTTTCAGCTTTTGATGCAGAATCAAAATATATAAAAAGGGCTTCATAATGTTGAAAGAAATTCTAACTTCTGACAATTATTGGGCGAAGATTCATCCGTTTGAATTTGGAAACAGAAACTTAAAACGTCAATTTCTCGAAATGACTTCGAGACTACATATTTTCAGCTTTTGATGCAGAGTCAAAATATATAAAAAGGGCTTCATAATGTTGAAAGAAATTCTAACTTCTGAAAATTATTGGCGAAGATACATCCGTTTGAATTTGGAAACAGAAACTTAAAACGTCAATTTCTCGAAATGACTTCGAGACTACATATTTTCAGCTTTTGATGCAGAATCAAAATATATAAAAAGGGGTTCATAATGTTGCAAGAAATTCTAACTTCTGACAATTATTGGCGAAGATACATCCGTTTGAATTTGGAAACAGAAACTTAAAACGTCAATTTCTCGAAATGACTTCGAGACTACATATTTTCAGCTTTTGATGCTGAGTCAAAATATATAAAAAGGGCTTCATAATGTTGAAAGAAATTCTAACTTCTGACAATTATTGGCGAAGATACATCCGTTTGAATTTGGAAACAGAAACTTTAAACGTCAATTTCTCGAAATGACTTCGAGACTACATATTTTCAGCTTTTGATGCAGAGTCAAAATATATAAAAAGGGCTTCATAATGTTGAAAGAAATTCTAACTTCTGACAATTATTGGCGAAGATACATCCGTTTGAATTTGGAAACAGAAACTTAAAACGTCAATTTCTCAAAATGACTTCGAGACTACATATTTTCAGCTTTTGAAGCAGAGTCAAAATATATAAAAAGGGCTTCATAATGTTGAAAGAAATTCTAACTTCTGACAATTATTGGCGAAGATACATCCGTTTGAATTTGGAAACCGAAACTTAAAACGTCAATTTCTCGAAATGACTTTGCGACTACATATTTTCAGCTTTTGATGCAGAGTCAAAATATATAAAAAGGGCTTCATAATGTTGAAAGAAATTCTAACTTCTGACAATTATTGGCGAAGATACATCCGTTTGAATTTGGGAAACAGAAACTTAAAACGTCAATTTCTCGAAATGACTTCGAGACTACATATTTTCAGCTTTTGATGCAGAGTCAAAATATATAAAAAGGGCTTCATAATGTTGAAAGAAATTCTAACTTCTGACAATTATTGGCGAAGATACATCCGTTTGAATTTGGAAACAGAAACTTAAAACGTCAATTTCTCGAAATGACTTCGTGACTACATATTTTCAGCTTTTGATGCAGAATCAAAATATATAAAAAGGGCTTCATAATGTTGCAAGAAATTCTAACTTCTGACAATTATTGGCGAAGATACATCCGTTTGAATTTGGAAACAGAAACTTAAAACGTCAATTTCTCGAAATGACTTCAAGACTACATATTTTCAGCTTTTGATGCAGAATCAAAATATATAAAAGGGAATGTTGAAAGAAATTCTAACTTCTGACAATTATTGACGAAGATACATCCGGTTGAATTTGAAAACCGAAACTTAAAACGTCAATTTCTCGAAATGACTTCGCGACTACATATTTTCAGCTTTGATGCAGAGTCAAAATATATAAAAAGGGCTTCATAATGTTGAAAGAAATTCTAACTTCTGACAATTATTGGCGAAGATACATCCGTTTGAATTTGGGAAAAGAAACTTAAGCCGCCAATATCTCGAAATGACTTCGAGACTACATATTTTCAGCTTTTGATGCAGAATCAAAATATATAAAAAGGGCTTCATAATGTTGAAAGAAATTCTAACTTCTGACAATTATTGGCGAAGATACATCCGTTTGAATTTGGAAACCGAAACTTAAAACGTCAATTTCTCGAAATGACTTCGAGACTACATATTTTCAGCTTTTGAAGCAGAGTCAAAATATATAAAAAGGGCTTCATAATGTTGAAAGAAATTCTAACTTCTGACAATTATTGGCGAAGATACATCCGTTTGAATTTGGAAACAGAAACTTAAAACGTCAATTTCTCGAAATGACTTCGAGACTACATATTTTCAGCTTTTGATGCAGAATCAAAATATATAAAAAGGGCTTCATAATGTTGAAAGAAATTCTAACTTCTGACAATTATTGGCGAAGATACATCCGTTTGAATTTGGAAACCAGAAACTTAAAACGTCAATTTCTCGAAATGACTTCGCGACTACATAGTTTAAGCTTTTGATGCAGAGTCAAAATATATAAAAAGGGCTTCATAATGTTGAAAGAAATTCTAACTTCTGACAATTATTGGCGAAGATACATCCGTTTGAATTTGGAAACAGAAACTTAAAACGTCGATTTCTCGAAATGACTTCGAGACTACATATTTTCAGCTTTTGATGCAGAATCAAAATATATAAAAAGGGCTTCATAATGTTGAAAGAAATTCTAACTTCTGACAATTATTGGCGAAGATACATCCGTTTGAATTTGGAAACAGAAACTTAAAACGTCAATTTCTCGAAATGACTTCGAGACTACATATTTTCAGCTTTTGATGCAGAATCAAAATATATAAAAAGGGCTTCATAATGTTGAAAGAAATTCTAACTTCTGACAATTATTGGCGAAGATACATCCGTTTGAATTTGGAAACAGAAACTTAAAACGTCAATTTCTCGAAATGACTTCGAGACTACATATTTTCAGCTTTTGATGCAGGTCAAAATATGTAAAAAGGGCTTCATAATGTTGAAAGAAATTCTAACTTCTGACAATTATTGGCGAAGATACATCCGTTTGAATTTGGAAACAGAAACTTAAAACGTCAATTTCTCGAAATGACTTCGAGACTACATATTTTCAGCTTTTGATGCAGAATCAAAATATATAAAAAGGGCTTCATAATGTTGAAAGAAATTCTAACTTCTGACAATTATTGGCGAAGATACATCCGTTTGAATTTGGAAACAGAAACTTAAAACGTCAATTTCTCGAAATGACTTCGAGACTACATATTTTCAGCTTTTGATGCAGAAGTCAAAATATATAAAAAGGGCTTCATAATGTTGAAAGAAATTCTAACTTCTGACAATTATTGGCGAAGATACATCCGTTTGAATTTGGAAACAGAAACTTAAAACGTCAATTTCTCGAAATGACTTCGAGACTACATATTTTCAGCTTTTGATGCAGAATCAAAATATATAAAAAGGGCTTCATAATGTTGAAAGAAATTCTAACTTCTGACAATTATTGGCGAAGATACATCCGTTTGAATTTGGAAACAGAAACTTAAAACGTCAATTTCTCGAAATGACTTCGAGACTACATATTTTCAGCTTTTGATGCAGAGTCAAAATATATAAAAAGGGCTTCATAATGTTGAAAGAAATTCTAACTTCTGACAATTATTGGCGAAGATACATCCGTTTGAATTTGGAAACAGAAACTTAAAACGTCAATTTCTCGAAATGACTTCGAGACTACATATTTTCAGCTTTTGATGCAGAGTCAAAATATATAAAAAGGGCTTCATAATGTTGAAAGAAATTCTAACTTCTGACAATTATTGGCGAAGATACATCCGTTTGAATTTGGAAACAGAAACTTAAAACGTCAATTTCTCGAAATGACTTCGAGACTACATATTTTCAGCTTTTGATGCAGAATCAAAATATATAAAAAGGGCTTCATAATGTTGAAAGAAATTCTAACTTCTGACAATTATTGGCGAAGATACATCCGTTTGAATTTGGAAACAGAAACTTAAAACGTCAATTTCTCGAAATGACTTCGAGACTACATATTTTCAGCTTTTGATGCAGAAGTCAAAATATATAAAAAGGGCTTCATAATGTTGAAAGAAATTCTAACTTCTGACAATTATTGGCGAAGATACATCCGTTTGCATTTGGAAACAGAAACTTAAAAC
>NW_025063410.1:0-10635 GCF_018153295.1 Drosophila grimshawi
TTATATATTTTGATTCTGCATCAAAGCTGAAAATATGTAGTCTCGAAGTCATTTCGAGAAATTGACGTTTTAAGTTTCTGTTTCCAAATTCAAACGGATGTATCTTCGCCAATAATTGTCAGAAGTTAGAATTTCTTTCAACATTATGAAGCCCTTTTTATATATTTTGATTCTGCATCAAAAGCTGAAAATATGTAGTCTCGAAGTCATTTCGAGAAATCGACGTTTTAAGTCTCTGTTTCCAAATTCAAACGGATGTATCTTCGCCAATAATTGTCAGAAGTTAGAATTTCTTTCAACATTATGAAGCCCTTTTATATATTTTGACTCTGCATCAAAAGCTGAAAATATGTAGTCTCGAAGTCATTTCGAGAAATTGACGTTTTAAGTTTCTGTTTCCAAATTCAAACGGATGTATCTTCGCCAATAATTGTCAGAAGTTAGAATTTCTTTCAACATTATGAAGCCCTTTTTATATATTTTGACTCTGCATCAAAAGCTGAAAATATGTAGTCTCGAAGTCATTTCGAGAAATTGACGTTTTAAGTTTCTGTTTCCAAATTCAAACGGATGTATCTTCGCCAATAATTGTCAGAAGTTAGAATTTCTTTCAACATTATGAAGCCCTTTTTATATATTTTGATTCTGCATCAAAAGCTGAAAATATGTAGTCTCGAAGTCATTTCGAGAAATTGACGTTTTAAGTTTCTGTTTCCAAATTCAAACGGATGTATCTTCGCCAATAATTGTCAGAAGTTAGAATTTCTTTCAACATTATGAAGCCCTTTTTATATATTTTGATTCTGCATCAAAAGCTGAAAATATGTAGTCTCGAAGTCATTTCTGAGAAATTGACGTTTTAAGTTTCTGGTTTCCAAATTCAAACGGATGTATCTTCGCCAATAATTGTCAGAAGTTAGAATTTCTTTCAACATTATGAAGCCCTTTTTATATATTTTGACTCTGCATCAAAAGCTGAAAATATGTAGTCTCGAAGTCATTTCGAGAAATTGACGTTTTAAGTTTCTGTTTCCAAATTCAAACGGATGTATCTTCGCCAATAATTGTCAGAAGTTAGAATTTCTTTCAACATTATGAAGCCCTTTTTATATATTTTGATTCTGCATCAAAAGCTGAAAATATGTAGTCTCGAAGTCATTTTCGAGAAATTGACGTTTTAAGTTTCTGTTTCCAAATTCAAACGGATGTATCTTCGCCAATAATTGTCAGAAGTTAGAATTTCTTTCAACATTATGAAGCCCTTTTTATATATTTTGATTCTGCATCAAAAGCTGAAAATATGTAGTCTCGAAGTCATTTCGAGAAATTGACGTTTTAAGTTTCTGTTTCCAAATTCAAACGGATGTATCTTCGCCAATAATTGTCAGAAGTTAGAATTTCTTTCAACATTATGAAGCCCTTTTTATATATTTTGACTCTGCATCAAAAGCTGAAAATATGTAGTCTCGAAGTCATTTCGAGAAATTGACGTTTTAAGTTTCTGTTTCCAAATTCAAACGGATGTATCTTCGCCAATAATTGTCAGAAGTTAGAATTTCTTTCAACATTATGAAGCCCTTTTTATATATTTTGACTCTGCATCAAAAGCTGAAAATATGTAGTCTCGAAGTCATTTCGAGAAATTGACGTTTTAAGTTTCGGTTTCCAAATTCAAACGGATGTATCTTCGCCAATAATTGTCAGAAGTTAGAATTTCTTTCAACATTATGAAGCCCTTTTTATATATTTTGATTCTGCATCAAAAGCTGAAAATATGTAGTCTCGAAGTCATTTCGCGAAATTGACGTTTTAAGTTTCTTTTCCCAAATTCAAACGGATGTATCTTCGTCAATAATTGTCAGAAGTTAGAATTTCTTTCAACATTATGAAGCCCTTTTTATATATTTTGACTCTGCTCAAAAGCTGAAAATATGTAGTCTCGAAGTCATTTCGAGAAATTGACGTCTTAAGTTTCTGTTTCCAAATTCAAACGAATGTATCTTCGCCAATAATTGTCAGAAGTTAGAATTTCTTTCAACATTATGAAGCCCTTTTTATATATTTTGACTCTGCATCAAAAGCTGAAAATATGTAGTCTCGAAGTCATTTCGAGAAATTGACGTTTTAAGTTTCTGTTTCCAAATTCAAACGGATGTATCTTCGCCAATAATTGTCAGCAGTTAGAATTTCTTTCAACATTATGAAGCCCTTTTTATATATTTTGATTCTGCATCATAGCTGGAATGTGTAGTCTCGAAGTCATTTCGAGATATTGACGGCTTAAGTTTCATTTCCCAAATTCAAACGGATGTATCTTCGCCAATAATTGTCAGAAGTTAGAATTTCTTTCAACATTATGAAGCCCTTTTTTTATATGTTGACTCTGCATCAAAAACTGAAAATATGTAGTCGCGAAGTCATTTCGAGAAATTGACGTTTTAAGTTTCGGTTTCCAAATTCAAACGGATGTATCTTCGCCAATAATTGTCAGAAGTTAGAATTTCTTTCAACATTATGAAGCCCTTTTTATATATTTTGATTCTGCATCAAAAGCTGAAAATATGTTGTCTCGAAGTCATTTTGAGAAATTGACGTTTTAAGTTTCTGTTTCCAAATTCAAACGGATGTATCTTCGCCAATAATTGTCAGAAGTTAGAATTTCTTTCAACATTATGAAGCCCTTTTTATATATTTTGATTCTGCATCAAAAGCTGAAAATATGTAGTGTCGAAGTCATTTCGAGAAATTGACGTTTTAAGTTTCTGTTTCCAAATTCAAACGGATGTATCTTCGCCAATAATTGTCAGAAGTTAGAATTTCTTTCAACATTATGAAGCCCTTTTTATATATTTTGACTCTGCATCAAAAGCTGAAAATATGTAGTCGCGAAGTCATTTCGAGAAATTGACGTTTTAAGTTTCTGTTTCCAAATTCAAACGGATGTATCTTCGCCAATAATTGTCAGAAGTTAGAATTTCTTTCAACATTATGAAGCCCTTTTTATATATTTTGATTCTGCATCAAAAGCTGAAAATATGTAGTCTTGAAGTCATTTCGAGAAATCGACGTTTTAAGTTTCTGTTTCCAAATTCAAACGGATGTATCTTCGCCAATAATTGTCAGAAGTTAGAATTTCTTTCAACATTATGAAGCCCTTTTTATATATTTTGATTCTGCATCAAAGGCTGAAAATATGTAGTCTCGAAGTCATTTCGAGATATTGGCGTTTTAAGTTTATTTTCCCAAATTCAAACGGATGTATCTTCGCCAATAATTGTCAGAAGTTAGAATTTCTTTCAACATTATGAAGCCCTTTTTATATATTTTGACTCTGCATCAAAAGCTGAAAATATGTAGTCGCGAAGTCATTTCGAGAAATTGACGTTTTAAGTTTCGGTTTCCAAATTCAAACGGATGTATCTTCGCCAATAATTGTCAGAAGTTAGAATTTCTTTCAACATTATGAAGCCCTTTTTATATATTTTGACTCTGCATCAAAAGCTGAAAATATGTAGTCGCGAAGTCATTTCGAGAAATTGACGTTTTAAGTTTTGGTTTCCAAATTCAAACGGATGTATCTTCGCCAATAATTGTCAGAAGTTAGAATTTCTTTTAACATTATGAAGCCCTTTTTATATATTTTGATTCTGCATCAAAAGCTGAAAATATGTAGTCTCGAAGTCATTTCGAGAAATTGACGTTTTAAGTTTCTGTTTCCAAATTCAAACGGATGTATCTTCGTCAATAATTGTCAGAAGTTAGAATTTCTTTCAACATTATGAAGCCTTTTTTATATATTTTGATTCTGCATCAAAAGCTGAAAATATGTAGTCTCGAAGTCATTTCGAGAAATTGACGTTTTAAGTTTCTGTTTCCAAATTCAAACGGATGTATCTTCGCCAATAATTGTCAGAAGTTAGAATTTCTTTCAACATTATGAAGCCCTTTTATATATTTTGACTCTGCTTCAAAAGCTGAAAATATGTAGTCTCGAAGTCATTTCGAGAAATTGACGTTTTAAGTTTCTGTTTCCAAATTCAAACGGATGTATCTTCGCCAATAATTGTCAGCAGTTAGAATTTATTTCAACATTATGAAGCCCTTTTTATATATTTTGATTCTGCATCAATAGCTGGAAATGTGTAGTCTCGAAGTCATTTCGAGATATTGGCGGCTTAAGTTTCATTTCCCAAATTCAAACGGATGTATCTTCGCCAATAATTGTCAGAAGTTAGAATTTCTTTCAACATTATGAAGCCCTTTTTTATATGTTGACTCTGCATCAAAAGCTGAAAATATGTAGTCTCGAAGTCATTTCGAGAAATTGACGTTTTAAGTTTCTGTTTCCAAATTCAAACGGATGTATCTTCGCCAATAATTGTCAGCAGTTAGAATTTCTTTCAACATTATGAAGCCCTTTTTATATATTTTGACTCCGCATCAAAAGCTGAAAATATGTAGTCGCGAAGTCATTTCGAGAAATTGACGTTTTAAGTTTCGGTTTCCAAATTCAACCGGATGTATCTTCGCCAATAATTGTCAGCAGTTAGAATTTCTTTCAACATTATGAAGCCCTTTTTATATATTTTGACTCTGCATCAAAAGCTGAAAATATATAGTCTCGAAGTCATTTCGAGAAATTGACGTTTTAAGTTTCTGTTTCCAAATTCAAACGGATGTATCTTCGCCAATAATTGTCAGAAGTTAGAATTTCTTTCAACATTATGAAGCCCTTTTTATATATTTTGATTCTGCATCAAAAGCTGAAAATATGTAGTCTCGAAGTCATTTCGAGAAATTGACGTTTTCAGTTTCTGTTTCCAAATTCAAACGGATGTATCTTCGCCAATAATTGTCAGAAGTTAGAATTTCTTTCAACATTATGAAGCCCTTTTTATATATTTTGATTCTGCATCAAAGGCTGAAAATATGTAGTCTCGAAGTCATTTCGAGATATTGGCGTTTTAAGTTTATTTTCCCAAATTCAAACGGATGTATCTTCGCCAATAATTGTCAGAAGTTAGAATTTCTTTCAACATTATGAAGCCCTTTTTATATATTTTGACTCTGCATCAAAAGCTGAAAATATGTAGTCGCGAAGTCATTTCGAGAAATTGACGTTTTAAGTTTCTGTTTCCAAATTCAAACGGATGTATCTTCGCCAATAATTGTCAGAAGTTAGAATTTCTTTCAACATTATGAAGCCCTTTTTATATATTTTGACTCTGCATCAAAAACTGAAAATATGTAGTCTCGAAGTCATTTCGAGAAATTGACGTTTTAAGTTTCTGTTTCCAAATTCAAACGGATGTATCTTCGTCAATAATTGTCAGAAGTTAGAATTTCTTTCAACATTATGAAGCCCTTTTTATATATTTTGATTCTGCATCAAAAGCTGAAAATATGTAGTCTCGAAGTCATTTCGAGAAATTGACGTTTTAAGTTTCTGTTTCCAAATTCAAACGGATGTATCTTCGCCAATAATTGTCAGCAGTTAGAATTTCTTTCAACATTATGAAGCCCTTTTTATATATTTTGACTCTGCATCAAAAGCTGAAAATATGTAGTCGCGAAGTCATTTCGAGAAATTGACGTTTTAAGTTTCGGTTTCCAAATTCAACCGGACGTATCTTCGCCAATAATTGTCAGAAGTTAGAATTTCTTTCAACATTATGAAGCCCTTTTTATATATTTTGATTCTGCATCAAAAGCTGAAAATATGTAGTCTCGAAGTCATTTCCAGAAATCGACGTTTTAAGTTTCTGTTTCCAAATTCAAACGGATGAATCTTCGCCAATAATTGTCAGAAGTTAGAATTTCTTTCAACATTATGAAGCCCATTTTATATATTTTGACTGTGCATCAAAAGCTGAAAATATGTAGTCTCGAAGTCATTTCGAGATATTGGCGGTTTAAGTTTCTTTTCCCAAATTCAAACGGATGTATCTTCGCCAATAATTGTCAGAAGTCAGAATTTCTTTCAACATTATGAAGCCCTTTTTTTATATGTTGACTCTGCATCAAAAGCTGAAAATATGTAGTCGCGAAGTCATTTCGAGAAATTGACGTTTTAAGTTTCTGTTTCCAAATTCAAACGGATGTATCTTCGCCAATAATTGTCAGAAGTTAGAATTTCTTTCAACATTATGAAGCCCTTTTTATATATTTTGATTCTGCATCAAAAGCTGAAAATATGTAGTCTCGAAGTCATTTCGAGAAATTGGCGGTTTAAGTTTCTTTTCCCAAATTCAAACGGATGTATCTTCGCCAATAATTGTCAGAAGTTAGAATTTCTTTCAACATTATGAAGCCCTTTTTATATATTTTGATTCTGCATCAAAAGCTGAAAATATGTAGTCTCGAAGTCATTTCGAGAAATTGACGTTTTAAATTTCTGTTTCCAAATTCAAATGGATGTATCTTCGCCAATAATTGTCAGAAGTTAGAATTTCTTTCAACATTATGAAGCCCTTTTTATATATTTTGACTCTGCTTCAAAAGCTGAAAATATGTAGTTTCGAAGTCATTTCGAGAAATTGACGTTTTAAGTTTCGGTTTCCAAATTCAACCGGATGTAACTTCGCCAATAATTGTCAGCAGTTAGAATTTCTTTCAACATTATGAAGCCCTTTTTATATATTTTGATTCTGCATCAAAAGCTGAAAATATGTAGTCTTGAAGTCATTTCGAGAAATTGACGTTTTAAGTTTCTGTTTCCAAATTCAAACGGATGTATCTTCGCCAATAATTGTCAGAAGTTAGAATTTCTTTCAACATTATGAAGCCCTTTTTATATATTTTGACTCTGCATCAAAAGCTGAAAATATGTAGTCTCGAAGTCATTTCGAGAAATTGACGTTTTAAGTTTCTGTTTCCAAATTCAAACGGATGAATCTTCGCCCAATAATTGTCAGAAGTTAGAATTTCTTTCAACATTATGAAGCCCTTTTTATATATTTTGACCCTGCATCAAAAGCTGAAAATATGTAGTCTCGAAGTCATTTCGAGAAATTGACGTTTTAAGTTTCCGTTTCCAAATTCAAATGGATGTATCTTCGCCAATAATTGTCAGAAGTTAGAATTTCTTTCAACATTATGAAGCCCTTTTTATATATTTTGATTCTGCATCAAAAGCTGAAAATATGTAGTCTCGAAGTCATTTCGAGAAATTGACGTTTTAAGTTTCGGTTTCCAAATTCAACCGGATGTATCTTCGCCAATAATTGTCAGCAATTAGAATTTCTTTCAACATTATGAAGCCCTTTTTATATATTTTGATTCTGCATCAAAAGCTGAAAATATGTAGTCTCGAAGTCATTTCCAGAAATTGACGTTTTAAGTTTCTGTTTCCAAATTCAAACGGATGAATCTTCGCCAATAATTGTCAGAAGTTAGAATTTCTTTCAACATTATGAAGCCCATTTTAAATATTTTGACTGTGCATCAAAAGCTGAAAATATGTAGTCTCGAAGTCATTTCGAGAAATTGACGTTTTAAGTTTCTGTTTCCAAATTCAAACGAATGTATCTTCGCCAATAATTGTCAGAAGTTAGAATTTCTTTCAACATTATGAAGCCCTTTTTATATATTTTGACTCTGCATCAAAAGCTGAAAATATGTAGTCTCGAAGTCATTTCGAGAAATTGACGTTTTAAGTTTCTGTTTCCAAATTCAAACGGATGTATCTTCGCCAATAATTGTCAGCAGTTAGAATTTCTTTCAACATTATGAAGCCCTTTTTATATATTTTGATTCTGCATCAATAGCTGGAAATGTGTAGTCTCGAAGTCATTTCGAGATATTGACGGCTTAAGTTTCATTTCCCAAATTCAAACGGATGTATCTTCGCCAATAATTGTCAGAAGTTAGAATTTCTTTCAACATTATGAAGCCCTTTTTATATATTTTGACTCTGCATCAAAAACTGAAAATATGTAGTCGCGAAGTCATTTCGAGAAATTGACGTTTTAAGTTTCGGTTTCCAAATTCAAACGGATGTATCTTCGCCAATAATTGTCAGAAGTTAGAATTTCTTTCAACATTATGAAGCCCTTTTTATATATTTTGATTCTGCATCAAAAGCTGAAAATATGTTGTCTCGAAGTCATTTTGAGAAATTGACGTTTTAAGTTTCTGTTTCCAAATTCAAACGGATGTATCTTCGCCAATAATTGTCAGAAGTTAGAATTTCTTTCAACATTATGAAGCCCTTTTTATATATTTTGACTCTGCATCAAAAGCTGAAAATATGTAGTCTCGAAGTCATTTCGAGAAATTGACGTTTTAAGTTTATTTTCCCAAATTCAAACGGATGTATCTTCGCTAATAATTGTCAGAAGTTAGAATTTCTTTCAACATTATGAAGCCCTTTTTATATATTTTGACTCTGCATCAAAAGCTGAAAATATGTAGTCGCGAAGTCATTTCGAGAAATTGACGTTTTAAGTTTCTGTTTCCAAATTCAAACGGATGTATCTTCGCCAATAATTGTCAGAAGTTAGAATTTCTTTCAACATTATGAAGCCCTTTTTATATATTTTGATTCTGCATCAAAAGCTGAAAATATGTAGTCTTGAAGTCATTTCGAGAAATCGACGTTTTAAGTTTCTGTTTCCAAATTCAAACGGATGTATCTTCGCCAATAATTGTCAGAAGTTAGAATTTCTTTCAACATTATGAAGCCCTTTTTATATATTTTGATTCTGCATCAAAGGCTGAAAATATGTAGTCTCGAAGTCATTTCGAGATATTGGCGTTTTAAGTTTATTTTCCCAAATTCAAACGGATGTATCTTCGCCAATAATTGTCAGAAGTTAGAATTTCTTTCAACATTATGAAGCCCTTTTTATATATTTTGACTCTGCATCAAAAGCTGAAAATATGTAGTCGCGAAGTCATTTCGAGAAATTGACGTTTTAAGTTTCGGTTTCCAAATTCAAACGGATGTATCTTCGCCAATAATTGTCAGAAGTTAGAATTTCTTTCAACATTATGAAGCCCTTTTTATATATTTTGACTCTGCATCAAAAGCTGAAAATATGTAGTCGCGAAGTCATTTCGAGAAATTGACGTTTTAAGTTTTGGTTTCCAAATTCAAACGGATGTATCTTCGCCAATAATTGTCAGAAGTTAGAATTTCTTTTAACATTATGAAGCCCTTTTTATATATTTTGATTCTGCATCAAAAGCTGAAAATATGTAGTCTCGAAGTCATTTCGAGAAATTGACGTTTTAAGTTTCTGTTTCCAAATTCAAACGGATGTATCTTCGTCAATAATTGTCAGAAGTTAGAATTTCTTTCAACATTATGAAGCCTTTTTTATATATTTTGATTCTGCATCAAAAGCTGAAAATATGTAGTCTCGAAGTCATTTCGAGAAATTGACGTTTTAAGTTTCTGTTTCCAAATTCAAACGGATGTATCTTCGCCAATAATTGTCAGAAGTTAGAATTTCTTTCAACATTATGAAGCCCTTTTTTATATATTTTGACTCTGCTTTAAAAGCTGAAAATATGTAGTCTCGAAGTCATTTCGAGAAATTGACGTTTTAAGTTTCTGTTTCCAAATTCAAACGGATGTATCTTCGCCAATAATTGTCAGCAGTTAGAATTTATTTCAACATTATGAAGCCCTTTTTATATATTTTGATTCTGCATCAATAGCTGGAAATGTGTAGTCTCGAAGTCATTTCGAGATATTGGCGGCTTAAGTTTCATTTCCCAAATTCAAACGGATGTATCTTCGCCAATAATTGTCAGAAGTCAGAATTTCTTTCAACATTATGAAGCCCTTTTTATATATGTTGACTCTGCATCAAAAGCCGAAAATATGTAGTCTCGAAGTCATTTCGAGAAATTGACGTTTTAAGTTTCTGTTTCCAAATTCAAACGGATGTATCTTCGCCAATAATTGTCAGAAGTTAGAATTTCTTTCAACATTATGAAGCCCTTTTTATATATTTTGACTCCGCATCAAAAGCTGAAAATATGTAGTCGCGAAGTCATTTCGAGAAATTGACGTTTTAAGTTTCGGTTTCCAAATTCAAACGGATGTATCTTCGCCAATAATTGTCAGAAGTTAGAATTTCTTTCAACATTATGAAGCCCTTTTTATATTTTGATTCTACATCAAAAGCTGAAAATATGTAGTCTCGAAGTCATTTCGAGAAATTGACGTTTTAAGTTTCGGTTTCCAAATTCAAACGGATGTATCTTCGCCAATAATTGTCAGAAGTTAGAATTTCTTTCAACATTATGAAGCCCTTTTATATATTTTGATTCTGCATCAAAAGCTGAAAATATGTAGTCTCGAAGTCATTTCGAGAAATGACGTTTTAAGTTTCTGTTTCCAAATTCAAACGGATGTATCTTCGCCAATAATTGTCAGAAGTTAGAATTTCTTTCAACATTATGAAGCCCTTTTTACATATTTTGATTCTGCATCAAAAGCTGAAAATAAGTAGTCTCGAAAGTCATTTCGAGATATTGGCGTTTTAAGTTTATTTTCCCAAATTCAAAACGGATGTATCTTCGCCAATAATTGTCAGAAGTTAGAATTTCTTTCAACATTATGAAGCCCTTTTTATATATTTTGACTCTGCATCAAAAGCTG
This sequence comes from Drosophila grimshawi, assembly GCF_018153295.1. NCBI lineage: Eukaryota > Metazoa > Arthropoda > Insecta > Diptera > Drosophilidae > Drosophila > Drosophila grimshawi. The sequence goes on from NW_025063410.1 coordinate 10,613, forward strand.
AAAATATGTAGTCGCGAAGTCAT
>NW_025063411.1:0-10828 GCF_018153295.1 Drosophila grimshawi
GTCAAAATATATTAAAAGGGCTTCATAATGTTGAAAGAAATTCTAACTTCTGACAATTATTGGCGAGGATACATCCGTTTGAATTTGGAAACAGAAACTTAAAACGTCAATTTCTCGAAATGACTTCGAGACTACATATTTTCAGCTTTTTGATGCAGAGTCAAAATATATAAAAAGGGCTTCATAATGTTGAAAGAAATTCTAACTTCTGACAATTATTGGCGAAGATACATCCGTTTGAATTTGGAAACAGAAACTTAAAACGTCAATTTCTCGAAATGACTTCGAGACTACATATTTTCAGCTTTTGATGCAGAATCAAAATATATAAAAAGGGCTTCATAATGTTGAAAGAAATTCTAACTTCTGACAATTATTGGCGAAGATACATCCGTTTGAATTTGGAAACAGAAACTTAAAACGTCAATTTCTCGAAATGACTTCAAGACTACATATTTTCAGCTTTTTGATGCAGAATCAAAATATATAAAAAGGGCTTCATAATGTTGAAAGAAATTCTAACTGCTGACAATTATTGGCGAAGATACATCCGTTTGAATTTGGAAACCGAAACTTAAAACGTCAATTTCTCGAAATGACTTCGCGACTACATATTTTCAGCCTTTGATGCAGAGTCAAAATATATAAAAAGGGCTTCATAATGTTGAAAGAAATTCTGACTTCTGACAATTATTGGCGAAGATACATCCGTTTAAATTTGGGAAAAGAAACTTAAACCGCCAATATCTCGAAATAACTTCGAGACTACATATTTTCAGCCTTTGATGCAGAGTCAAAATATATAAAAAGGGCTTCATAATGTTGAAAGAAATTCTGACTTCTGCCAATTATTGGCGAAGATACATCCGTTTGAATTTGGAAACCGAAACTTAAAACGTCAATTTCTCGAAATGACTTCGAGACTACATATTTTCAGCTTTTGATGCAGAGTCAAAATATATAAAAAGGGCTTCATAATGTTGAAAGAAATTCTAACTTCTGACAATTATTGGCGAAGATACATCCGTTTGAATTTGGAAACAGAAACTTAAAACGTCAATTTCTCGAAATGACTTTGAGACTACATATTTTCAGCTTTTGATGCAGAGTCAAAAAATATAAGAAGGGCTTCATAATGTTGAAAGAAATTCTAACTTCTGACAATTATTGGCGAGGATACATCCGTTTGAATTTGGAAACCGAAACTTAAAACGTCAATTTCTCGAAATGACTTCGAGACTACATATTTTCAGCTTTTGATGCAGAATCAAAATATATAAAAAGGGCTTCATAATGTTGAAAGAAATTCTAACTTCTGACAATTATTGGCGAAGATACATCCGTTTGAATTTGGAAACAGAAACTTAAAACGTCAATTTCTCGAAATGACTTCAAGACTACATATTTTCAGCTTTTGATGCAGAATCAAAATATATTAAAAGGGCTTCATAATGTTGAAAGAAATTCTAACTGCTGACAATTATTGGCGAAGATACATCCGTTTGAATTTGGAAACCGAAACTTAAAACGTCAATTTCTCGAAATGACTTCGCGACTACATATTTTCAGCCTTTGATGCAGAGTCAAAATATATAAAAAGGGCTTCATAATGTTGAAAGAAATTCTGACTTCTGACAATTATTGGCGAAGATACATCCGTTGAAATTTGGGAAAAGAAACTTAAACCGCCAATATCTCGAAATAACTTCGAGACTACATATTTTCAGCTTTTGATGCAGAGTCAAAATATATAAAAAGGGCTTCATAATGTTGAAAGAAATTCTGACTTCTGCCAATTATTGGCGAAGATACATCCGTTTGAATTTGGAAACCGAAACTTAAAACGTCAATTTCTCGAAATGACTTCGCGACTACATATTTTCAGCTTTTGATGCAGAGTCAAAATATATAAAAAGGGCTTCATAATGTTGAAAGAAATTCTAACGTCTGACAATTATTGGCGAAGATACATCCGTTTGAATTTGGAAACAGAAACTTAAAACGTCAATTTCTCGAAATGACTTTGAGACTACATATTTTCAGCTTTTGATGCAGAGTCAAAAAATATAAAAAGGGCTTCATAATGTTGAAAGAAATTCTAACTTCTGACAATTATTGGCGAGGATACATCCGTTTGAATTTGGAAACAGAAACTTAAAACGTCAATTTCGCGAAATGACTTCGAGACTACATATTTTCAGCTTTTGATGCAGAATCAAAATATATAAAAAGGGCTTCATAATGTTGAAAGAAATTCTAACTTCTGACAATTATTGGCGAATATAGATCCATTTGAATTTGGAAACAGAAACTTAAAACGTCAATTTCTCGAAATGACTTCGAGACTACATATTTTCAGCTTTTGATGCAGAGTCAAAATATATAAAAAGGGCTTCATAATGTTGAAAGAAATTCTAACTTCTGACAATTATTGGCGAGGATACATCCGTTTGAATTTGGAAACAGAAACTTAAAATGTCAATTTCTCGAAATGACTTCGAGACTACATATTTTCAGCTTTTGAAGCAGAGTCAAAATATATAAAAAGGGCTTCATAATGTTGAAAGAAATTCTAACTTCTGACAATTATTGGCGAAGATACATCCGTTTGAACTTGGGAAAATAAACTTAAAACATCAATTTCTCGAAATGACTTCGCGACTACATATTTTCAGCTTTTGATGCAGAGTCAAAATATATTAAAAGGGCTTCATAATGTTGAAAGAAATTCTAACTTCTGACAATTATTGGCGAAGATACATCCGTTTAAATTTGGGAAAAAGAAACTTAAACCGCCAATTTCTCGAAATGACTTCGCGACTACATATTTTCAGCTTTTGATGCAGAGTCAAAATATATAAAAAGGGCTTCATAATGTTGAAAGAAATTCTAACTTCTGACAATTATTGGCGAAGATACATCCGTTTGAATTTGGAAACAGAAACTTAAAACGTCAATTTCTCGAAATGACTTTGAGACTACATATTTTAAGCTTTTGATGTAGAATCAAAATATATAAAAAGGGCTTCATAATGTTGAAAAAACTCTAACTTCTGACAATTATTGGCGAAGATACATCCGTTTGAATTTGGAAACAGAAACTTAAAATGTCAATTTCTCGAAATGACTTCGAGACTACATATTTTCAGCTTTTGATGCAGAGTCAAAATATATAAGAAGGGCTTCATAATAGTAAAAGACATTCTAACTTCTGACAATTATTGGCGAAGATACATCCGTTTGAATTTGGAAACAGAAACTTAACACGTAAATTTCTCGAAATGACTTCGCGACTACATATTTTCAGCTTTTGATGCAGAGTCAAAATATATAAAAAGGGCTTCATAATGTTGAAAGAAATTCTAACTTCTGACAATTATTGGCGAAGATACATCCGTTTGAATTTGGAAACAGAAACTTAAAACGTCAATTTCTCGAAATGACTTCGAGACTACATATTTTCAGCTTTTGATGCAGAATCAAAATATATAAAAAGGGCTTCATAATGTTGAAAGAAATTCTAACTTCTGACAATTATTGGCAAAGATACATCCGTTTGAATTTGGGAAAAGAAACTTAAAACGTCAATTTCTTGAAATGACGTCGCGACTACATATTTTCAGCCTTTGATGCAGAGTCAAAATATATAAAAAGGTCTTCATAATGTTGAAAGAAATTCTGACTTCTGACAATTATTGGCGAAGATACATCCGGTTGAATTTGGAAACCGAAACTTAAAACGTCAATTTCTCGAAATGACTTCGAGACTACATATTTTCAGCTTTTGATGCAGAGTCAAAATATATAAAAAGGGCTTCATAATGTTGAAAGAAATTCTAACTTCTGACAATTATTGGCGAAGATACATCCGTTTGAATTTGGAAACAGAAACTTAAAACGTCAATTTCTCGAAATGACTTCGAGACTACATATTTTCAGCTTTTGATGCAGAGTCAAAATATATAAAAAGGGCTTCATAATGTTGAAAGAAATTCTGACTTCTGACAATTATTGGCGAAGATACATCCGTTTGAATTTGGGAAAAGAAACTTAAAACGTCAATTTCGCGAAATGACTTCGAGACTACATATTTTCAGCTTTTGATGCAGAATCAAAATATATAAAAACGGCTTCATAATGTTGAAAGAAATTCTAACTTCTGACAATTATTGGCCAAGATACATCCATTTGAATTTGGAAACAGAAACTTAAAACGTCAATTTCTCGAAATGACTTCGAGACTACATATTTTCAGCTTTTGATGCAGAGTCAAAATATATAAAAAGGGCTTCATAATGTTGAAAGAAATTCTAACTTCTGACAATTATTGGCGAAGATACATCCGTTTGAATTTGGAAACAGAAACTTAAAACGTCAATTTCTCGAAATGACTTCGAGACTACATATTTTCAGCTTTTGATGCAGAGTCAAAATATATAAAAAGGGCTTCATAATGTTGAAAGAAATTCTAACTTCTGACAATTATTGGCGAAGATACATCCATTTGAATTTGGAAACAGAAACTTAAAACGTCAATTTCTCGAAATGACTTTGAGACTACATATTTTCAGCTTTTGATGCAGAGTCAAAAAATATAAAAAGGGCTTCATAATGTTGAAAGAAATTCTAACTTCTGACAATTATTGGCGAGGATACATCCGTTTGAATTTGGAAACAGAAACTTAAAACGTCAATTTCGCGAAATGACTTCGAGACTACATATTTTCAGCTTTTGATGCAGAATCAAAATATATAAAAAGGGCTTCATAATGTTGAAAGAAATTCTAACTTCTGACAATTATTGGCGAATATAGATCCATTTGAATTTGGAAACAGAAACTTAAAACGTCAATTTCTCGAAATGACTTCGAGACTACATATTTTCAGCTTTTGATGCAGAGTCAAAATATATAAAAAGGGCTTCATAATGTTGAAAGAAATTCTAACTTCTGACAATTATTGGCGAGGATACATCCGTTTGAATTTGGAAACAGAAACTTAAAATGTCAATTTCTCGAAATGACTTCGAGACTACATATTTTCAGCTTTTGATGCAGAGTCAAAATATATAAAAAGGGCTTCATAATGTTGAAAGAAATTCTAACTTCTGACAATTATTGGCGAAGATACATCCGTTTGAATTTGGAAACACAAACTTAAAACGTCAATTTCTCGAAATGACTTCGAGACTACATATTTTCAGCTTTTGATGCAGGGTCAAAATATATTAAAAGGGCTTCATAATGTTGAAAGAAATTCTAACTTCTGACAATTATTGGCGAGGATACATCCGTTTGAATTTGGAAACAGAAACTTAAAACGTCAATTTCTCGAAATGACTTTGAGACTACATATTTTCAGCTTTTGATGCAGAGTCAAAAAATATAAAAAGGGCTTCATAATGTTGAAAGAAATTCTAACTTCTGACAATTATTGGCGAAGATACATACGTTTGAATTTGGAAACAGAAACTTAAAACGTCAATTTCTCGAAATGACTTCGAGACTACATATTTTCAGCTTTTGATGCAGAATCAAAATATATAAAAAGGGCTTCATAATGTTGAAAGAAATTCTAACTTCTGACAATTATTGGCGAAGATACATCCGTTTGAATTTGGAAACAGAAACTTAAAACGTCAATTTCTCGAAATGACTTCAAGACTACATATTTTCAGCTTTTGATGCAGAATCAAAATATATAAAAAGGGCTTCATAATGTTGAAAGAAATTCTAACTGCTGACAATTATTGGCGAAGATACATCCGTTTGAATTTGGAAACCGAAACTTAAAACGTCAATTTCTCGAAATGACTTCGCGACTACATATTTTCAGCCTTTGATGCAGAGTCAAAATATATAAAAAGGGCTTCATAATGTTGAAAGAAATTCTGACTTCTGACAATTATTGGCGAAGATACATCCGTTTAAATTTGGGAAAAGAAACTTAAACCGCCAATATCTCGAAATAACTTCGAGACTACATATTTTCAGCCTTTGATGCAGAGTCAAAATATATAAAAAGGGCTTCATAATGTTGAAAGAAATTCTGACTTCTGCCAATTATTGGCGAAGATACATCCGTTTGAATTTGGAAACCGAAACTTAAAACGTCAATTTCTCGAAATGACTTCGCGACTACATATTTTCAGCTTTTGATGCAGAGTCAAAATATATAAAAAGGGCTTCATAATGTTGAAAGAAATTCTAACTTCTGACAATTATTGGCGAAGATACATCCGTTTGAATTTGGAAACAGAAACTTAAAACGTCAATTTCTCGAAATGACTTTGAGACTACATATTTTCAGCTTTTGATGCAGAGTCAAAAAATATAAGAAGGGCTTCATAATGTTGAAAGAAATTCTAACTTCTGACAATTATTGGCGAGGATACATCCGTTTGAATTTGGAAACCGAAACTTAAAACGTCAATTTCTCGAAATGACTTCGAGACTACATATTTTCAGCTTTTGATGCAGAATCAAAATATATAAAAAGGGCTTCATAATGTTGAAAGAAATTCTAACTTCTGACAATTATTGGCGAAGATACATCCGTTTGAATTTGGAAACAGAAACTTAAAACGTCAATTTCTCGAAATGACTTCAAGACTACATATTTTCAGCTTTTGATGCAGAATCAAAATATATTAAAAGGGCTTCATAATGTTGAAAGAAATTCTAACTGCTGACAATTATTGGCGAAGATACATCCGTTTGAATTTGGAAACCGAAACTTAAAACGTCAATTTCTCGAAATGACTTCGCGACTACATATTTTCAGCCTTTGATGCAGAGTCAAAATATATAAAAAGGGCTTCATAATGTTGAAAGAAATTCTGACTTCTGACAATTATTGGCGAAGATACATCCGTTGAAATTTGGGAAAAGAAACTTAAACCGCCAATATCTCGAAATAACTTCGAGACTACATATTTTCAGCTTTTGATGCAGAGTCAAAATATATAAAAAGGGCTTCATAATGTTGAAAGAAATTCTGACTTCTGCCAATTATTGGCGAAGATACATCCGTTTGAATTTGGAAACCGAAACTTAAAACGTCAATTTCTCGAAATGACTTCGCGACTACATATTTTCAGCTTTTGATGCAGAGTCAAAATATATAAAAAGGGCTTCATAATGTTGAAAGAAATTCTAACGTCTGACAATTATTGGCGAAGATACATCCGTTTGAATTTGGAAACAGAAACTTAAAACGTCAATTTCTCGAAATGACTTTGAGACTACATATTTTCAGCTTTTGATGCAGAGTCAAAAAATATAAAAAGGGCTTCATAATGTTGAAAGAAATTCTAACTTCTGACAATTATTGGCGAGGATACATCCGTTTGAATTTGGAAACAGAAACTTAAAACGTCAATTTCGCGAAATGACTTCGAGACTACATATTTTCAGCTTTTGATGCAGAATCAAAATATATAAAAAGGGCTTCATAATGTTGAAAGAAATTCTAACTTCTGACAATTATTGGCGAATATAGATCCATTTGAATTTGGAAACAGAAACTAAAACGTCAATTTCTCGAAATGACTTCGAGACTACATATTTCAGCTTTTGATGCAGAGTCAAAATATATAAAAAGGGCTTCATAATGTTGAAAGAAATTCTAACTTCTGACAATTATTGGCGAGGATACATCCGTTTGAATTTGGAAACAGAAACTTAAAATGTCAATTTCTCGAAATGACTTCGAGACTACATATTTTCAGCTTTTGAAGCAGAGTCAAAATATATAAAAAGGGCTTCATAATGTTGAAAGAAATTCTAACTTCTGACAATTATTGGCGAAGATACATCCGTTTGAACTTGGGAAAATAAACTTAAAACATCAATTTCTCGAAATGACTTCGCGACTACATATTTTCAGCCTTTGATGCAGAGTCAAAATATATAAAAGGGCTTCATAATGTTGAAAGAAATTCTAACTTCTGACAATTATTGGCGAAGATACATCCGTTTAAATTTGGGAAAAGAAACTTAAACCGCCAATTTCTCGAAATGACTTCGCGACTACATATTTTCAGCTTTTGATGCAGAGTCAAAATATATAAAAAGGGCTTCATAATGTTGAAAGAAATTCTAACTTCTGACAATTATTGGCGAAGATACATCCGTTTGAATTTGGAAACAGAAACTTAAAACGTCAATTTCTCGAAATGACTTTGAGACTACATATTTTCAGCTTTTGATGCAGAGTCAAAAAATATAAAAAGGGCTTCATAATGTTGAAAGAAATTCTAACTTCTGACAATTATTGGCGAGGATACATCCATTTGAATTTGGAAACAGAAACTTAAAATGTCAATTTCTCGAAATGACTTCGAGACTACATATTTTCAGCTTTTGAAGCAGAATCAAAATATATAAAAAGGGCTTCATAATGTTGAAAGAAATTCTAACTTCTGACAATTATTGGCGAAGATACATCCGTTTGAACTTGGAAAAATAAACTTAAAACGTCAATTTCTCGAAATGACTTCGAGACTACATATTTTCAGCCTTTGATGCAGAGTCAAAATATATAAAAAGGGCTTCATAATGTTGAAAGAAATTCTAACTTCTGACAATTATTGGCGAAGATACATCCGTTTGTATTTGGAAACAGAAACTTAAAACGTCGATTTCTCGAAATGACTTCAAGACTACATATTTTCTGCTTTTGATGCAGAATCAAAATATATAAAAAGGGCTTCATAATGTTGAAAGAAATTCTAACATCTGACAATTATTGGCGAAGATACATCCGTTTGAATTTGGAAACAGAAACTTAAAACGTCAATTTCTCGAAATGACTTCGAGACTACATATTTTCAGCTTTTGATGCAGGGTCAAAATATATAGAAAGGGCTTCATAATGTTGAAAGAAATTCTAACTTCTGACAATTATTGGCGAAGATACATCCGTTTGAATTTGAAAACCGAAACTTAAAACGTCAATTTCTCGAAATGACTTCGCGACTACATATTTTCAGCTTTTGATGCAGAGTCAAAATATATAAAAGGGCTTCATAATGTTGAAAGAAATTCTAACTTCTGACAAATATTGGCGAAGATACATTTGTCTGAATTTGGAAACAGAAACTTAAAACGTCAATTTCTCGAAATGACTTCGAGACTACATATTTTCAGCTTTTGATGCAGAGTCAAAATATATAAAAAGGGCTTCATAATGTTGAAAGAAATTCTAACTTCTGACAATTATTGGCGAAGGTACATCCGTTTGAATTTGGAAACAGAAACTTAAAACGTCAATTTCTCGAAATGACTTCGAGACTACATATATTCAGCTTTTGATGCAGAGTCAAAATATATAAAAAGGGCTTCATAATGTTGAAAGAAATTCTAACTTCTGACAATTATTGGCGAGGATACATCCGTTTGAATTTGGAAACCGAAACTTAAAACGTCAATTTCTCGAAATGACTTCGCGACTACATATTTTCAGCTTTTGATGCATAGTCAAAATATATAAAAAGGGCTTCATAATGTTGAAAGAAACTCTAACTTCTGACAATTATTGGCGAAGATACATCCGTTTGTATTTGGAAACAGAAACTTAAAACGTCGATTTCTCGAAATGACTTCAAGACTACATATTTTCTGCTTTTGATGCAGAATCAAAATATATAAAAAGGGCTTCATAATGTTGAAAGAAATTCTAACATCTGACAATTATTGGCGAAGATACATCCGTTTGAATTTGGAAACAGAAACTTAAAACGTCAATTTCTCGAAATGACTTCGAGACTACATATTTTCAGCTTTTGATGCAGGGTCAAAATATATAGAAAGGGCTTCATAATGTTGAAAGAAATTCTAACTTCTGACAATTATTGGCGAAGATACATCCGTTTGAATTTGAAAACCGAAACTTAAAACGTCAATTTCTCGAAATGACTTCGCGACTACATATTTTCAGCTTTTGATGCAGAGTCAAAATATATAAAAAGGGCTTCATAATGTTGAAAGAAATTCTAACTTCTGACAATTATTGGCGAAGATACATCCGTTTGAATTTGGAACCAGAAACTTAAAACGTCAATTTCTCGAAATGACTTCGAGACTACATATTTTCAGCTTTTGATGCAGGGTCAAAATATATAAAAAGGGCTTCATAATGTTGAAAGAAATTCTAACTACAAACAATTATTGGCGAAAGATACATCCGTTTGAATTTGGAAACAGAAACTTAAAACGTCAATTTCTCGAAATGACTTTGGGAGCTACATATTTTCAGCTTTTGATGCAGAGTCAAAAAATATAAAAGGGCTTCATAATGTTGAAGAAATTCTAACTTCTGACAATTGTTGGCGAGGATACATCCGTTTGAATTTGGAAACAGAAACTTAAACGATAATTTCGCGAAGTAACTCGGAGACTACATATTTTCGGCGGACGATTGCAGAATCGAAATATATGAAAAGAATACCTGTCATTGGAAAAAGAAATTCTAACTTCTGACAATTATTGGCGAAGATACATCCATTTGAATTTGGAAACAGAAACTTAAAACGTCAATTTCTCGAAATGACTTCGAGACTACATATTTTCAGCTTTTGATGCAGAAGTCAAAAATATAAAAAGGGCTTCATAATGTTGAAAAAGAAATTCTAACTTCTGACAATTATTGGCGAAGATACATCGATTTGAATTTGGAAACAGAAACTTAAAACGTCAATTTCTCGAAATGACTTCGAGACTACATATTTTCAGCTTTGATGCAGAATCAAAATATATAAAAAGGGCTTCATAATGTTGAAAGAAATTCTAACTTCTGACAATTATTGGCGAAGATACATCCGTTTGAA
>NW_025063412.1:0-39773 GCF_018153295.1 Drosophila grimshawi
TTACGTTTTAAGTTTGAGTTTCCAAATTCAAACGGATGTATCTTCGCCAATAATTGTCAGAAGTCAGAATTTCTTTCAACATTATGAAGCCCTTTTTATATATTTTGACTCTGCATCAAAAGCTGAAAATATGTAGTCGCGAAGTCATTTCGAGAAATTGACGTTTTAAGTTTCTGTTTCCAAATTCAAACGGATGTATCTTCGCCAATAATTGTCAGAAGTTAGAATTTCTTTCAACATTATGAAGCCCTTTTTATATATTTTGACTCTGCATCAAAAGCTGAAAATATGTAGTCGCGAAGTCATTTCGAGAAATTGACGTTTTAAGTTTCGGTTTCCAAATTCAAACGGATGTATCTTCGCCAATAATTGTCAGAAGTTAGAATTTCTTTCAACATTATGAAGCCCTTTTTATATATTTTGACTCTGCTTCAAAAGCTGAAAATATGTAGTCTCGAAGTCATTTCGAGAAATTGACGTTTTAAGTTTCTGTTTCCAAATTCAAACGGATGTATCTTCGCCAATAACTGTCAGAAGTTAGAATTTCTTTCAACATTATGAACCCCTTTTTATATATTTTGATTCTGCATCAAAAGCTGAAAATATGTAGTCTCGAAGTCATTTCGAGATATTGGCGGTTTAAGTTTCTTTTCCCAAATTCAAACGGATGTATCTTCGCCAATAATTGTCAGAAGTCAGAATTTCTTTCAACATTATGAAGCCCTTTTTATATATTTTGACTCTGCATCAAAAGCTGAAAATATGTAGTCGCGAAGTCATTTCGAGAAATTGACGTTTTAAGTTTCGGTTTCCAAATTCAACCGGATGTATCTTCGCCAATAATTGGCAGAAGTCAGAATTTCTTTCAACATTATGAAGCCCTTTTTTTATATTTTGATTCTGCATCAAAAGCTGAAAATATGTAGTCTCGAAGTCATTTCGAGAAATTGACGTTTCAAGTTTCTGTTTCCAAATTCAAACGGATGTATCTTCGCCAATAATTGTCAGAAGTTAGAATTTCTTTCAACATTATGAAGCCCTTTTTATATATTTTGACTATGCATCAAAAGCTGAAAATATGTAGTCTCGAAGTCATTTCGAGAAATTGACGTTTTAAGTTTCTGTTTCCAAATTCAAACGGATGTATCTTCGCCAATAATTGTCAGAAGTTAGAATTTCTTTCAACATTATGAAGCCCTTTTTATATATTTTGACTCTGCTTCAAAAGCTGAAAATATGTAGTCTCGAAGTCATTTCGAGAAATTGACGTTTTAAGTTTCTGTTTCCAAATTCAAACGGATGTATCTTCGCCAATAATTGTCAGAAGTTAGAATTTCTTTCAACATTATGAAGCCCTTTTTATATATTTTGACTCTGCATCAAAAGCTGAAAATATGTAGTCGCGAAGTCATTTCGAGAAATTGACGATTTAAGTTTCGGTTTCCAAATTCAAACGGATGTATCTTCGCCAATAATTGTCAGAAGTTAGAATTTCTTTCAACATTATGAAGCCCTTTTTATATATTTTGATTCTGCATCAAAAGCTGAAAATATGTAGTCTCGAAGTTATTTCGAGAAATCGACGTTTTAAGTCTCTGTTTCCAAATTCAAACGGATGTATCTTCGCCAATAATTGTCAGAAGTTAGAATTTCTTTCAACATTATGAAGCCCTTTTTATATATTTTGACCCTGCATCAAAAGCTGAAAATATGTAGTCTCGAAGTCATTTCGAGAAATTGACGTTTTAAGTTTCGGTTTCCAAATTCAAACGGATGTATCTTCGCCAATAACTGTCAGAAGTTAGAATTTCTTTCAACATTATGAACCCCTTTTTATATATTTTGATTCTGCATCAAAAGCTGAAAATATGTAGTCTCGAAGTCATTTCGAGATATTGGCGGTTTAAGTTTCTTTTCCCAAATTCAAACGGATGTATCTTCGCCAATAATTGTCAGAAGTCAGAATTTCTTTCAACATTATGAAGCCCTTTTTATATATTTTGACTCTGCATCAAAAGCTGAAAATATGTAGTCGCGAAGTCATTTCGAGAAATTGACGTTTTAAGTTTCGGTTTCCAAATTCAACCGGATGTATCTTCGCCAATAATTGTCAGCAGTTAGAATTTCTTTCAACATTATGAAGCCCTTTTTATATATTTTGACTCTGCTTCAAAAGCTGAAAATATGTAGTCTCGAAGTCATTTCGAGAAATTGACGTTTTAAGTTTCTGTTTCCAAATTCAAACGGATGTATCTTCGCCGACAATTGTCAGAAGTTAGAATTTCTTTCAACATTATGAAGCCCTTTTTATATATTTTGACTCTGCATCAAAAGATGAAAATATGTAGTCTCGAAGTCATTTCGAGAAATTGACGTTTTAAGTTTCTGTTTCCAAATTCAAACGGATGTATCTTCGCCAATAATTGTCAGAAGTTAGAATTTCTTTCAACATTATGAAGCCCTTTTTATATATTTTGATTCTGCATCAAAAGCTGAAAATATGTAGTCTCGAAGTTATTTCGAGAAATCGACGTTTTAAGTTTCTGTTTCCAAATTCAAACGGATGTATCTTCGCCAATATCTGTCAGAAGTTAGAATTTCTTTCAACATTATGAAGCCCTTTTTATATATTTTGACTCTGCATCAAAAGATGAAAATATGTAGTCTCAAAGTCATTTCGAGAAATTGACGTTTTAAGTTTCTGTTTCCAAATTCAAACGGATGTATCTTCGCCAATAATTGTCAGAAGTTAGAATTTCTTTCAACATTATGAAGCCCTTTTTATATATTTTGACTCTGCATCAAAAGCTGAAAATATGTAGTCGCGAAGTCATTTCGAGAAATTGACGTTTTAAGTTTCGGTTTCCAAATTCAAACGGATGTATCTTCGCCAATAATTGGCAGAAGTCAGAATTTCTTTCAACATTATGAAGCCCTTTTCATATATTTTGACTCTGCATCAAAAGCTGAAAATATGTAGTCGCGAAGTCATTTCGAGAAATTTACGTTTTAAGTTTCGGTTTCCAAATTCAAACGGATGTATCTTCGCCAATAATTGTCAGAAGTTAGAATTTCTTTCAACATTATGAAGCCCTTTTTATATATTTTGACTCTGCATCAAAAGCTGAAAATATGTAGTCTCGAAGTCATTTCGAGAAATTGACGTTTTAAGTCTCTGTTTCCAAATTCAAACGGATGTATCTTCGCCAATTATTGTCAGAAGTTAGAATTTCTTTCAACATTATGAAGCCCTTTTTATATATTTTGACTCTGCATCAAAAGCTGAAAATATGTAGTCTCGAAGTCATTTCGAGAAATTGACGTTTTAAGTTTCTGTTTCCAAATTCAAACGGATGTATCTTCGCCAATAATTGTCAGAAGTTAGAATTTCTTTCAACATTATGAAGCCCTTTTTATATATTTTGACTCTGCTTCAAAAGCTGAAAATATGTAGTCTCGAAGTCATTTCGAGAAATTGACGTTTTAAGTTTCTGTTTCCAAATTCAAACGGATGTATCTTCGCCAATAATTGTCAGAAGTTAGAATTTCTTGCAACATTATGAACCCCTTTTTATATATTTTGATTCTGCATCAAAAGCTGAAAATATGTAGTCTCGAAGTCATTTCGAGATATTGGCGTTTTAAGTTTATTTTCCCAAATTCAAACGGATGTATCTTCGCCAATAATTGTCAGAAGTCAGAATTTCTTTCAACATTATGAAGCCCTTTTTATATATTTTGACTCTGCATCAAAAGCTGAAAATATGTAGTCGCGAAGTCATTTCGAGAAATTGACGTTTTAAGTTTCGGTTTCCAAATTCAACCGGATGTATCTTCGCCAATAATTGTCAGCAGTTAGAATTTCTTTCAACATTATGAAGCCCTTTTTATATATTTTGACTCTGCATCAAAAGCTGAAAATATGTAGTCCCGAAGTCGTTTCGAGAAATTGACGTTTTAAGTTTCTGTTTCCAAATTCAAACGGATGTATCTTCGCCAATAATTGTCAGAAGTTAGAATTTCTTTCAACATTATGAAGCCCTTTTTATATATTTTGACCCTGCATCAAAAGCTGAAAATATGTAGTTCCGAAGTCATTTGGAGAAATTGACGTTTTAAGTTTCTGTTTCCAAATTCAAATGGATGTATCTTCGCCAATAATTGTCAGAAGTTAGAATTTCTTTCAACATTATGAAGCCCTTTTTATATATTTTGACTCTGCATCAAAAGCTGAAAATATGTAGTCTCGAAGTCATTTCGAGAAATTGACGTTTTAAGTTTCTGTTTCCAAATTCAAACGGATGTATCTTCGCCAATAATTGTCAGAAGTTAGAATTTCTTTCAACATTATGAAGCCCTTTTTATATATTTTGATTCTGCATCAAAAGATGAAAATATGTAGTCTCGAAGTCATTTCGAGAAATTGACGTTTTAAGTTTCTGTTTCCAAATTCAAACGGATGTATCTTCGCCAATAATTGTCAGAAGTTAGAATTTCTTTCAACATTATGAAGCCCTTTTTATATATTTTGATTCTGCATCAAAAGCTGAAAATATGTAGTCTCGAAGTTATTTCGAGAAATCGACGTTTTAAGTTTCTGTTTCCAAATTCAAACGGATGTATCTTCGCCGATAATTGTCAGAAGTTAGAATTTCTTTCAACATTATGAAGCCCTTTTTATATATTTTGACTCTGCATCAAAAGATGAAAATATGTAGTCTCGAAGTCATTTCGAGAAATTGACGTTTTAAGTTTCTGTTTCCAAATTCAAACGGATGTATCTTCGCCAATAATTGTCAGAAGTTAGAATTTCTTTCAACATTATGAAGCCCTTTTTATATATATTGATTCTGCATCAAAAGCTGAAAATATGTAGTCTCGAAGTTATTTCGAGAAATCGACGTTTTAAGTTTCTGTTTCCATATTCAAACGGATGTATCTTCGCCAATATCTGTCAGAAGTTAGAATTTCTTTCAACATTATGAAGCCCTTTTTATATATTTTGACTCTGCTTCAAAAGCTGAAAATATGTAGTCTCAAAGTCATTTCGAGAAATTGACGTTTTAAGTTTCTGTTTCCAAATTCAAACGGATGTATCTTCGCCAATAATTGTCAGAAGTTAGAATTTCTTTCAACATTATGAAGCCCTTTTTATATATTTTGACTCTGCATCAAAAGCTGAAAATATGTAGTCGCGAAGTCATTTCGAGAAATTGACGTTTTAAGTTTCGGTTTCCAAATTCAAACGGATGTATCTTCGCCAATAATTGGCAGAAGTCAGAATTTCTTTCAACATTATGAAGCCCTTTTTATATATTTTGACTCTGCATCAAAAGCTGAAAATATGTAGTCGCGAAGTCATTTCGAGAAATTTACGTTTTAAGTTTCGGTTTCCAAATTCAAACGGATGTATCTTCGCCAATAATTGTCAGAAGTTAGAATTTCTTTCAACATTATGAAGCCCTTTTTATATATTTTGACTCTGCATCAAAAGCTGAAAATATGTAGTCTCGAAGTCATTTCGAGAAATTGACGTTTTAAGTCTCTGTTTCCAAATTCAAACGGATGTATCTTCGCCAATTATTGTCAGAAGTTAGAATTTCTTTCAACATTATGAAGCCCTTTTTATATATTTTGACTATGCATCAAAAGCTGAAAATATGTAGTCTCGAAGTCATTTCGAGAAATTGACGTTTTAAGTTTCTGTTTCCAAATTCAAACGGATGTATCTTCGCCAATAATTGTCAGAAGTTAGAATTTCTTTCAACATTATGAAGCCCTTTTTATATATTTTGACTCTGCTTCAAAAGCTGAAAATATGTAGTCTCGAAGTCATTTCGAGAAATTGACGTTTTAAGTTTCTGTTTCCAAATTCAAACGGATGTATCTTCGCCAATAATTGTCAGAAGTTAGAATTTCTTGCAACATTATGAACCCTATTTTATATGTTTTGATTCTGCATCAAAAGCTGAAAATATGTAGTCTCGAAGTCATTTCGAGATATTGGCGTTTTAAGTTTCGGTTTCCAAATTCAAACGGATGTATCTTCGCCAATAATTGTCAGAAGTCAGAATTTCTTTCAACATTATGAAGCCCTTTTTATATATTTTGACTCTGCATCAAAAGCTGAAAATATGTAGTCGCGAAGTCATTTCGAGAAATTGACGTTTTAAGTTTCTGTTTCCAAATTCAAACGGATGTATCTTCGCCAATAATTGTCAGAAGTTAGAATTTCTTTCAACATTATGAAGCCCTTTTTATATATATTGGCTCTGCATCAAAAGCTGAAAATATTTTGTCTC
Source organism: Drosophila grimshawi (assembly GCF_018153295.1). Lineage (NCBI taxonomy): Eukaryota > Metazoa > Arthropoda > Insecta > Diptera > Drosophilidae > Drosophila > Drosophila grimshawi. The sequence goes on from NW_025063412.1 coordinate 6,303, forward strand.
GAAGTCATTTCGAGAAATTAACGTTTTAGTTTCTGTTTCCAAATTCAAACGGATGTATCTTCGCCAATAATTGTCAGAAGTTAGAATTTCTTTCAACATTATGAAGCCCTTTTTATATATTTTGACTCTGCATCAAAATCTGAAAATATGTAGTCTCGAAGTCATTTCGAGAAATTGACGTTTTAAGTTTCTGTTTTCAAATTCAAACGGATGTATCTTCGCCAATAATTGTCAGAAGTTAGAATTTCTTTCAACATTATGAAGCCCTTTTATATATTTTGATTCTGCATCAAAAGCTGAAAATATGTAGTCTCGAAGTCATTTCGAGAAATTGACGTTTTAAGTTTCTGTTTCCAAATTCAAATGGATGTATCTTCGCCAATAATTGTCAGAAGTTAGAATTTCTTTCAACATTATGAAGCCCTTTTTATATATTTTGACTCTGCATCAAAAGCTGAAAATATGTAGTCTCGAAGTCATTTCGAGAAATTGACGTTTTAAGTTTCGGTTTCCAAATTCAAACGGATGTATCTTCGCCAATAATTGTCAGAAGTTAGAATTTCTTTCAACATTATGAAGCCCTTTTTATATATTTTGACTCTGCATCAAAAGATGAAAATATGTAGTCTCGAAGTCATTTCGAGAAATTGACGTTTTAAGTTTCTGTTTCCAAATTCAAATGGATGTATCTTCGCCAATAATTGGCAGAAGTTAGAATTTCTTTCAACATTATGAAGCCCTTTTTATATATTTTGATTCTGCATCAAAAGCTGAAAATATGTAGTCTCGAAGTCATTTCGAGAAATTGACGTTTTAAGTTTCTGTTTCCAAATTCAAACGGATGTATCTTCGCCAATAATTGTCAGAAGTTAGAATTTCTTTCAACATTATGAAGCCCTTTTTATATATTTTGACTCTGCATCAAAAGATGAAAATATGTGGTCTCAAAGTCATTTCGAGAAATTGACGTTTTAAGTTTCTGTTTCCAAATTCAAACGGATGTATCTTCGCCAATAATTGTCAGAAGTTAGAATTTCTTTCAACATTATGAAGCCCTTTTTATATATTTTGACTCTGCATCAAAAGCTGAAAATATGTAGTCGCGAAGTCATTTCGAGAAATTGACGTTTTAAGTTTCGGTTTCCAAATTCAAATGGATGTATCTTCGCCAATAATTGGCAGAAGTCAGAATTTCTTTCAACATTATGAAGCCCTTTTCATATATTTTGACTCTGCATCAAAAGCTGAAAATATGTAGTCGCGAAGTCATTTCGAGAAATTGACGTTTTAAGTTTCGGTTTCCAAATTCAAACGGATGTATCTTCGCCAATAATTGTCAGAAGTTAGAATTTCTTTCAACATTATGAAGCCCTTTTTATATATTTTGACTCTGCATCAAAAGCTGAAAATATGTAGTCGCGAAGTCATTTCGAGAAATTGACGTTTTAAGTTTCTGTTTCCAAATTCAAACGGATGTATCTTCGCCAATAATTGTCAGAAGTTAGAATTTCTTTCAACATTATGAAGCCCTTTTTATATATTTTGACTCTGCTTCAAAAGCTGAAAATATGTAGTCTCGAAGTCATTTCGAGAAATTGACGTTTTAAGTTTCTGTTTCCAAATTCAAACGGATGTATCTTCGCCAATAATTGTCAGAAGTTAGAATTATCAACATTATGAAGCCCTTTTTATATATTTTGACTCTGCATCAAAAGCTGAAAATATGTAGTCGCGAAGTCATTTCGAGAAATTGACGTTTTAAGTTTCTGTTTCCAAATTCAAACGGATGTATCTTCGCCAATAATTGTCAGAAGTTAGAATTTCTTTCAACATTATGAAGCCCTTTTTATATATTTTGATTCTGCATCAAGAGCTGAAAATATGTAGTCTCGAAGTTATTTCGAGAAATCGACGTTTTAAGTCTCTGTTTCCAAATTCAAACGGATGTATCTTCGCCAATAATTGTCAGAAGTCAGAATTTCTTTCAACATTATGAAGCCCTTTTTATATATTTTGACTCTGCATCAAAAGCTGAAAATATGTAGTCTCGAAGTCATTTCGAGAAATTGACGTTTTAAGTTTCTGTTTCCAAATTCAAACGGATGTATCTTCGCCAATAATTGTCAGAAGTCAGAATTTCTTTCAACATTATGAACCCCTTTTTATATATTTTGATTCTGCATCAAAAGCTGAAAATATGTAGTCTCGAAGTCATTTCGAGAAATTGACGTTTTAAGTTTCTGTTTCCAAATTCAAACGGATGTATCTTCGCCAATAATTGTCAGAAGTTAGAATTTCTTTCAACATTATGAAGCCCTTTTTATATATTTTGACTCTGCATCAAAAGCTGAAAATATGTAGTCGCGAAGTCATTTCGAGAAATTGACGTTTTAAGTTTCGGTTTCCAAATTCAAATGGATGTATCTTCGCCAATAATTGGCAGAAGTCAGAATTTCTTTCAACATTATGAAGCCCTTTTCATATATTTTGACTCTGCATCAAAAGCTGAAAATATGTAGTCGCGAAGTCATTTCGAGAAATTGACGTTTTAAGTTTCGGTTTCCAAATTCAAACGGATGTATCTTCGCCAATAATTGTCAGAAGTTAGAATTTCTTTCAACATTATGAAGCCCTTTTTATATATTTTGATTCTGCATCAAAAGCTGAAAATATGTAGTCTCGAAGTCATTTCGAGATATTGGCGTTTTAAGTTTATTTTCCCAAATTCAAACGGATGTATCTTCGCCAATAATTGTCAGAAGTCAGAATTTCTTTCAACATTATGAAGCTCTTTTTATATATTTTGACTCTGCATCAAAAGCTGAAAATATGTAGTCGCGAAGTCATTTCGAGAAATTGACGTTTTAAGTTTCTGTTTCCAAATTCAAACGGATGTATCTTCGCCAATAATTGTCAGAAGTTAGAATTTCTTTCAACATTATGAAGCCCTTTTTATATATTTTGAATCTGCATCAAAAGCTGAAAATATGTAGTCTCGAAGTCATTTCGCGAAATTGACGTTTTAAGTTTCTGTTTCCAAATTCAAACGGATGTATCTTCGCCAATAATTGTCAGAAGTTAGAATTTCTTTCAACATTATGAAGCCCTTTTTATATATTTAGATTCTGCATCAAAAGCTGAAAATATGTAGTCTCGAAGTTATTTCGAGAAATCGACGTTTTAAGTCTCTGTTTCCAAATTCAAACGGATGTATCTTCGCCAATAATTGGCAGAAGTCAGAATTTCTTTCAACATTATGAAGCCCTTTTTATATATTTTGACTCTGCATCAAAAGCTGAAAATATGTAGTCTCGAAAGTCATTTCGAGGAAATCGACGTTTAAGTTTTCTGTTTCCAAATTCAAAACGGATGTATCTTCGCCAAATAATTGTCAGAAGTCAGAATTTCTTTCAACAATTATGAACCCCTTTTTATATATTTGACTCTGCATCAAAAGCTGAAAATATGTAGTCGCGAAGTCTTTTCGTGAAATTGACGTTTTAAGTTTCGGTTTCCAAATTCAACCGGGATGTATCTTCGCCAATAATTGTCAGCAGTTAGAATTTCTTTCAACATTATGAAGCCCTTTTTATATATTTTGACTCTGCTTCAAAAGCTGAAAATATGTAGTCCCGAAGTCATTTCGAGAAATTGACGTTTTAAGTTTCTGTTTCCAAAATCAAACGGATGTATCTTCGCCAATAATTGTCAGAAGTTAGAATTTCTTTCAACATTATGAAGCTCTTTTTATATATTTTGACCCTGCATCAAAAGCTGAAAATATGTGGTCCCGAAGTCATTTCGAGAAATTGAGGTTTTAAGTTTCTGTTTCCAAATTCAAATGGATGTATCTTCGCCAATAATTGTCAGAAGTTAGAATTTCTTTCAACATTATGAAGCCCTTTTTATATATTTTGACTCTGCATCAAAAGCTGAAAATATGTAGTCTCGAAGTCATTTCGAGAAATTGACGTTTTAAGTTTCTGTTTCCAAATTCAAACGGATGTATCTTCGCCAATAATTGTCAGAAGTTAGAATTTCTTTCAACATTATGAAGCCCTTTTTATATATTTTGATTCTGCATCAAAAGCTGAAAATATGTAGTCTCGAAGTTATTTCGAGAAATCGACGTTTTAAGTCTCTGTTTCCAAATTCAAACGGATGTATCTTCGCCAATAATTGTCAGAAGTTAGAATTTCTTTCAACATTATGAAGCCCTTTTTATATATTTTGACTCTGCATCAAAAGCTGAAAATATGTAGTCTCGAAGTCATTTCGAGAAATTGACGTTTTAAGTTTCTGTTTCCAAATTCAAACGGATGTATCTTCGCCAAATAATTGTCAGAAGTCAGAATTTCTTTCAACATTATGAACCCCTTTTTATATATTTTGACTCTGCATCAAAAGCTGAAAATATGTAGTCGCGAAGTCTTTTCGTGAAATTGACGTTTTAAGTTTCGGTTTCCAAATTCAACCGGATGTATCTTCGCCAATAATTGTCAGCAGTTAGAATTTCTTTCAACATTATGAAGCCCTTTTTATATATTTTGACTCTGCTTCAAAAGCTGAAAATATGTAGTCCCGAAGTCATTTCGAGAAATTGACGTTTTAAGTTTCTGTTTCCAAAATCAAACGGATGTATCTTCGCCAATAATTGTCAGAAGTTAGAATTTCTTTCAACATTATGAAGCTCTATTTATATATTTTGACCCTGCATCAAAAGCTGAAAATATGTGGTCCCGAAGTCATTTCGAGAAATTGACGTTTTAAGTTTCTGTTTCCAAATTCAAATGGATGTATCTTCGCCAATAATTGTCAGAAGTTAGAATTTCTTTCAACATTATGAAGCCCTTTTTATATATTTTGACTCTGCATCAAAAGCTGAAAATATGTAGTCTCGAAGTCATTTCGAGAAATTGACGTTTTAAGTTTCTGTTTCCAAATTCAAACGGATGTATCTTCGCCAATAATTGTCAGAAGTTAGAATTTATATGTGGTCCCGAAGTCATTTCGAGAAATTGAGGTTTTAAGTTTCTGTTTCCAAATTCAAATGGATGTATCTTCGCCAATAATTGTCAGAAGTTAGAATTTCTTTCAACATTATGAAGCCCTTTTTATATATTTTGACTCTGCATCAAAAGCTGAAAATATGTAGTCTCGAAGTCATTTCGAGAAATTGACGTTTTAAGTTTCTGTTTCCAAATTCAAACGGATGTATCTTCGCCAATAATTGTCAGAAGTTAGAATTTCTTTCAACATTATGAAGCCCTTTTTATATATTTTGATTCTGCATCAAAAGCTGAAAATATGTAGTCTCGAAGTTATTTCGAGAAATCGACGTTTTAAGTCTCTGTTTCCAAATTCAAACGGATGTATCTTCGCCAATAATTGGCAGAAGTCAGAATTTCTTTCAACATTATGAAGCCCTTTTTATATATTTTGACTCTGCATCAAAAGCTGAAAATATGTAGTCTCGAAGTCATTTCGAGAAATTGACGTTTTAAGTTTCTGTTTCCAAATTCAAACGGATGTATCTTCGCCAAATAATTGTCAGAAGTCAGAATTTCTTTCAACAATTATGAACCCCTTTTTATATATTTGACTCTGCATCAAAAGCTGAAAATATGTAGTCGCGAAGTCTTTTCGTGAAATTGACGTTTTAAGTTTCGGTTTCCAAATTCAACCGGGATGTATCTTCGCCAATAATTGTCAGCAGTTAGAATTTCTTTCAAACATTATGAAAGCCCTTTTTATATATTTTGACTCTGCTTCAAAAGCTGAAAATATGTAGTCCCGAAGTCATTTCGAGAAATTGACGTTTTAAGTTTCTGTTTCCAAAATCAAACGGATGTATCTTCGCCAATAATTGTCAGAAGTTAGAATTTCTTTCAACATTATGAAGCTCTATTTATATATTTTGACCCTGCATCAAAAGCTGAAAATATGTGGTCCCGAAGTCATTTCGAGAAATTGACGTTTTAAGTTTCTGTTTCCAAATTCAAATGGATGTATCTTCGCCAATAATTGTCAGAAGTTAGAATTTCTTTCAACATTATGAAGCCCTTTTTATATATTTTGACTCTGCATCAAAAGCTGAAAATATGTAGTCTCGAAGTCATTTCGAGAAATTGACGTTTTAAGTTTCTGTTTCCAAATTCAAACGGATGTATCTTCGCCAATAATTGTCAGAAGTTAGAATTTCTTTGAACATTATGAATCCCTTTTTATATATTTTGACCCTGCATCAAAAGCTGAAAATATGTAGTCTCGAAGTCATTTCGAGAAATTGACGTTTTAAGTTTCTGTTTCCAAATTCAAATGGATGTATCTTCGCCAATAATTGTCAGAAGTTAGAATTTCTTACAACATTATGAAGCCCTTTTTATATATTTTGATTCTGCATCAAAAGCTGAAAATATGTAGTCGCGAAGTCATTTCGAGAAATTTACGTTTTAAGTTTCTGTTTCCAAATTCAAACGGATGTATCTTCGCCAATAACTGTCAGAAGTTAGAATTTCTTTCAACATTATGAAGCCCTTTTTATATATTTTGACTCTGCATCAAAAGCTGAAAATATGTAGTCTCGAAGTCATTTCGAGAAATTGACGTTTTAAGTTTCTGTTTCCAAATTCAAACGGATGTATCTTCGCCAATAATTGTCAGAAGTTAGAATTTCTTTCAACATTATGAAGCCCTTTTTATATATTTTGACTCTGCATCAAAAGCTGAAAATATGTAGTCGCGAAGTCATTTCGAGAAATTGACGTTTTAAGTTTCGGTTTCCAAATTCAAACGGATGTATCTTCGCCAATAATTGGCAGAAGTCAGAATTTCTTTCAACATTATGAAGCCCTTTTCATATATTTTGACTCTGCATCAAAAGCTGAAAATATGTAGTCGCGAAGTCATTTCGAGAAATTGACGTTTTAAGTTTCGGTTTCCAAATTCAAACGGATGTATCTTCGCCAATAATTGTCAGCAGTTAGAATTTCTTTCAACATTATGAAGCCCTTTTTATATATTTTGACTCTGCATCAAAAGCTGAAAATATGTAGTCTCAAAGTCATTTCGAGAAATTGACGTTTTAAGTTTCTGTTTCCAAATTCAATCGGATGTATCTTCGCCAATAATTGTCAGAAGTTAGAATTTCTTTCAACATTATGAAGCCCTTTTTATATATTTTGACTCTGCATCAAAAGCTGAAAATATGTAGTCGCGAAGTCATTTCGAGAAATTGACGTTTTAAGTTTCGGTTTCCAAATTCAAACGGATGTATCTTCGCCAATAATTGTCAGAAGTTAGAATTTCTTGCAACATTATGAACCCCTTTTTATATATTTTGATTCTGCATCAAAAGCTGAAAATATGTAGTCTCGAAGTCATTTCGAGATATTGGCGTTTTAAGTTTATTTTCCCAAATTCAAACGGATGAATCTTCGCCAAAAATTGTCAGAAGTCAGAATTTCTTTCAACATTATGAAGCCCTTTTTATATATTTTGACTCTGCATCAAAAGCTGAAAATATGTAGTCGCGAAGTCATTTCGAGAAATTGACGTTTTAAGTTTCTGTTTCCAAATTCAAACGGATGTATCTTCGCCAATAATTGTCAGAAGTTAGAATTTCTTTCAACATTATGAAGCCCTTTTTATATATTTTGACTCTGCATCAAAAGCTGAAAATATGTAGTCTCGAAGTCATTTCGAGAAATTGACGTTTTAAGTTTCTGTTTCCAAATTCAAATGGATTTATCTTCGCCAATAATTGTCAGAAGTTAGAATTTCTTTCATCATTATGAAGCCCTTTTTATATATTTTGATTCTGCATCAAAAGCTGAAAATATGTAGTCTCGAAGTCATTTCGAGAAATTTACGTTTTAAGTTTCGGTTTCCAAATTCAAACGGATGTATCTTCGCCAATAATTGTCAGAAGTTAGAATTTCTTTCAACATTATGAAGCCCTTTTTATATATTTTGATTCTGCATCAAAAGCTGAAAATATGTAGTCTCAAAGTCATTTCGAGAAATTGACGTTTTAAGTCTCTGTTTCCAAATTCAAACGGATGTATCTTCGCAAATAATTGTCAGAAGTTAGAATTTCTTTCAACATTATGAAGCCCTTTTTATATATTTTGATTCTGCATCAAAAGCTGAAAATATGTAGTCTCGAAGTCATTTCGAGAAATTGACGTTTTAAGTTTCTGTTTCCAAATTCAAACGGATGTATCTTCGCCAATAATTGGCAGAAGTCAGAATTTCTTTCAACATTATGAAGCCCTTTTTATATATTTTGATTCTGCATCAAAAGCTGAAAATATGTAGTCTCGAAGTCATTTCGAGATATTGGCGTTTTAAGTTTCTGTTTCCAAATTCAAACGGATGTATCTTCGCCAATAATTGTCAGAAGTTAGAATTTCTTTCAACATTATGAAGCCCTTTTTATATATTTTGATTCTGCATCAAAAGCTGAAAATATGTAGTCTCGAAGTCATTTCGAGAAATTGACGTTTTAAGTTTCTGTTTCCAAATTCAAACGGATGTATCTTCGCCAATTATTGTCAGAAGTTAGAATTTCTTGCAACATTATGAACCCTATTTTATATATTTTGATTCTGCATCAAAAGCTGAAAATATGTAGTCTCGAAGTCATTTCGAGAAATTGACGTTTTAAGTTTCGGTTTCCAAATTCAAACGGATGTATCTTCGCCAATAATTGTCAGAAGTCAGAATTTCTTTCAACATTATGAAGCCCTTTTTATATATTTTGACTCTGCATCAAAAGCTGAAAATATGTAGTCGCGAAGTCATTTCGAGAAATTGACGTTTTAAGTTTCGGTTTCCAAATTCAAACGGATGTATCTTCGCCAATAATTGTCAGAAGTTAGAATTTCTTGCAACATTATGAAGCCCTTTTTATATATTTTGACTCTGCATCAAAATCTGAAAATATGTAGTCTCGAAGTCATTTCGAGAAATTGACGTTTTAAGTTTCTGTTTCCAAATTCAAACGGATGTATCTTCGCCAATAATTGTCAGAAGTTAGAATTTCTTTCAACATTATGAAGCCCTTTTTATATATTTTGACTCTGCATCAAAAGCTGAAAATATGTAGTCTCGAAGTCATTTCGAGAAATTGACGTTTTAAGTTTCTGTTTCCAAATTCAAATGGATGTATCTTCGCCAATAATTGTCAGAAGTTAGAATTTCTTTCAACATTATGAAGCCCTTTTTATATATTTTGATTCTGCATCAAAAGCTGAAAATATGTAGTCTCGAAGTCATTTCGCGAAATTGACGTTTTAAGTTTCTGTTTCCAAATTCAAACGAATGTATCTTCGCCAATAATTGTCAGAAGTTAGAATTTCTTTCAACATTATGAAGCCCTTTTTATATATTTTGACTCTGCATCAAAAGATGAAAATATGTAGTCTCGAAGTCATTTCGAGAAATTGACGTTTTAAGTTTCTGTTTCCAAATTCAAATGGATGTATCTTCGCCAATAATTGTCAGAAGTTAGAATTTCTTTCAACATTATGAACCCCTTTTTATATATTTTGATTCTGCATCAAAAGCTGAAAATATGTAGTCTCGAAGTCATTTCGAGAAATTGACGTTTTAAGTTTCTGTTTCCAAATTCAAACGGATGTATCTTCGCCAATAATTGTCAGAAGTTAGAATTTCTTGCAACATTATGAAGCCCTTTTTATATATTTTGACTCTGCATCAAAAGCTGAAAATATGTAGTCTCAAAGTCATTTCGAGAAATTGACGTTTTAAGTTTCTGTTTCCAAATTCAAACGGATGTATCTTCGCCAATAATTGTCAGAAGTTAGAATTTCTTTCAACATTATGAAGCCCTTTTTATATATTTTGACTCTGCATCAAAAGCTGAAAATATGTAGTCGCGAAGTCATTTCGAGAAATTGACGTTTTAAGTTTCGGTTTCCAAATTCAAACGGATGTATCTTCGCCAATAATTGGCAGAAGTCAGAATTTCTTTCAACATTATGAAGCCCTTTTTATATATTTTGACTCTGCATCAAAAGCTGAAAATATGTAGTCGCGAAGTCATTTCGAGAAATTGACGTTTTAAGTTTCGGTTTCCAAATTCAAATGGATTTATCTTCGCCAATAATTGTCAGAAGTTAGAATTTCTTTCAACATTATGAAGCCCTTTTTATATATTTTGATTCTGCATCAAAAGCTGAAAATATGTAGTCTCGAAGTTATTTCGAGAAATCGACGTTTTAAGTCTCTGTTTCCAAATTCAAACGGATGTATCTTCGCCAATAATTGTCAGAAGTTAGAATTTCTTTCAACATTATGAAGCCCTTCTTATATATTTTGACTCTGCATCAAAAGCTGAAAATATGTAGTCGCGAAGTCATTTCGAGAAATTGACGTTTTAAGTTTCGGTTTCCAAATTCAAACGGATGTATCTTCGCCAATAATTGGCAGAAGTCAGAATTTCTTTCAACATTATGAAGCCCTTTTCATATATTTTGACTCTGCATCAAAAGCTGAAAATATGTAGTCGCGAAGTCATTTCGAGAAATTTACGTTTTAAGTTTCGGTTTCCAAATTCAAACGGATGTATCTTCGCCAATAATTGTCAGAAGTTAGAATTTCTTTCAACATTATGAAGCCCTTTTTATATATTTTGACTCTGCATCAAAAGCTGAAAATATGTAGTCTCGAAGTCATTTCGAGAAATTGACGTTTTAAGTCTCTGTTTCCAAATTCAAACGGATGTATCTTCGCAAATAATTGTCAGAAGTTAGAATTTCTTTCAACATTATGAAGCCCTTTTTATATATTTTGACTCTGCATCAAAAGCTGAAAATATGTAGTCGCGAAGTCATTTCGAGAAATTGACGTTTGAAGTTTCGGTTTCCAAATTCAAACGGATGTATCTTCGCCAATAATTGGCAGAAGTCAGAATTTCTTTCAACATTATGAAGCCCTTTTTATATATTTTGATTCTGCATCAAAAGCTGAAAATATGTAGTCTCGAAGTCATTTCGAGATATTGGCGTTTTAAGTTTCTGTTTCCAAATTCAAACGGATGTATCTTCGCCAATAATTGTCAGAAGTTAGAATTTCTTTCAACATTATGAAGCCCTTTTTATATATTTTGATTCTGCATCAAAAGCTGAAAATATGTAGTCTCGAAGTCATTTCGAGAAATTGACGTTTTAAGTTTCTGTTTCCAAATTCAAACGGATGTATCTTCGCCAATTATTGTCAGAAGTTAGAATTTCTTGCAACATTATGAACCCTATTTTATATATTTTGATTCTGCATCAAAAGCTGAAAATATGTAGTCTCGAAGTCATTTCGAGAAATTGACGTTTTAAGTTTCGGTTTCCAAATTCAAACGGATGTATCTTCGCCAATAATTGTCAGAAGTCAGAATTTCTTTCAACATTATGAAGCCCTTTTTATATATTTTGACTCTGCATCAAAAGCTGAAAATATGTAGTCTCGAAGTCATTTCGAGAAATCGACGTTTTAAGTTTCTGTTTCCAAATTCAAACGGATGTATCTTCGCCAATAATTGTCAGAAGTTAGAATTTCTTGCAACATTATGAACCCCTTTTTATATATTTTGACTCTGCATCAAAATCTGAAAATATGTAGTCTCGAAGTCATTTCGAGAAATTGACGTTTTAAGTTTCTGTTTCCAAATTCAAACGGATGTATCTTCGCCAATAATTGTCAGAAGTTAGAATTTCTTTCAACATTAATGAAGCCCTTTTTATATATTTTGACTCTGCATCAAAAGCTGAAAATATGTAGTCTCGAAGTCATTTCGAGAAATTGACGTTTTAAGTTTCTGTTTCCAAATTCAAATGGATGTATCTTCGCCAATAATTGTCAGAAGTTAGAATTTCTTTCAACATTATGAAGCCCTTTTTATATATTTTGATTCTGCATCAAAAGCTGAAAATATGTAGTCTCGAAGTCATTTTGCGAAATTGACGTTTTAAGTTTCTGTTTCCAAATTCAAACGAATGTATCTTCGCCAATAATTGTCAGAAGTTAGAATTTCTTTCAACATTATGAAGCTCTTTTTATATATTTTGACTCTGCATCAAAAGATGAAAATATGTAGTCTCGAAGTCATTTCGAGAAATTGACGTTTTAAGTTTCTGTTTCCAAATTCAAATGGATGTATCTTCGCCAATAATTGTCAGAAGTTAGAATTTCTTTCAACATTATGAAGCCCTTTTTATATATTTTGATTCTGCATCAAAAGCTGAAAATATGTAGTCTCGAAGTCATTTCGCGAAATTGACGTTTTAAGTTTCTGTTTCCAAATTCAAACGGATGTATCTTCGCCAATAATTGTCAGAAGTTAGAATTTCTTTCAACATTATGAAGCCCTTTTTATATATTTTGACTCTGCATCAAAAGATGAAAATATGTAGTCTCAAAGTCATTTCGAGAAATTGACGTTTTAAGTTTCTGTTTCCAAATTCAAACGGATGTATCTTCGCCAATAATTGTCAGAAGTTAGAATTTCTTTCAACATTATGAAGCCCTTTTTATATATTTTGACTCTGCATCAAAAGCTGAAAATATGTAGTCGCGAAGTCATTTCGAGAAATTGACGTTTTAAGTTTCGGTTTCCAAATTCAAACGGATGTATCTTCGCCAATAATTGGCAGAAGTCAGAATTTCTTTCAACATTATGAAGCCCTTTTTATATATTTTGACTCTGCATCAAAAGCTGAAAATATGTAGTCGCGAAGTCATTTCGAGAAATTTACGTTTTAAGTTTCGGTTTCCAAATTCAAACGGATGTATCTTCGCCAATAATTGTCAGAAGTTAGAATTTCTTTCAACATTATGAAGCCCTTTTTATATATTTTGACTCTGCATCAAAAGCTGAAAATATGTAGTCTCGAAGTCATTTCGAGATATTGGCGTTTTAAGTTTATTTTCCCAAATTCAAACGGATGTATCTTCGCCAATAATTGTCAGAAGTCAGAATTTCTTTCAACATTATGAAGCCCTTTTTATATATTTTGACTCTGCATCAAAAGCTGAAAATATGTAGTCGCGAAGTCATTTCGAGAAATTGACGTTTTAAGTTTCTGTTTCCAAATTCAAACGGATGTATCTTCGCCAATAATTGTCAGAAGTTAGAATTTCTTTCAACATTATGAAGCCCTTTTTATATATTTTGACTCTGCATCAAAAGCTGAAAATATGTAGTCTCGAAGTCATTTCGAGAAATTGACGTTTTAAGTTTCTGTTTCCAAATTCAAACGGATGTATCTTCGCCAATAATTGTCAGAAGTTAGAATTTCTTTCAACATTATGAAGCCCTTTTTATATATTTTGATTCTGCATCAAAAGCTGAAAATATGTAGTCTCGAAGTTATTTCGAGAAATCGACGTTTTAAGTCTCTGTTTCCAAATTCAAACGGATGTATCTTCGCCAATAATTGTCAGAAGTTAGAATTTCTTTCAACATTATGAAGCCCTTTTTATATATTTTGACTCTGCATCAAAAGCTGAAAATATGTAGTCGCGAAGTCATTTCGAGAAATTGACGTTTTAAGTTTCGGTTTCCAAATTCAAACGGATGTATCTTCGCCAATAATTGGCAGAAGTCAGAATTTCTTTCAACATTATGAAGCCCTTTTCATATATTTTGACTCTGCATCAAAAGCTGAAAATATGTAGTCGCGAAGTCATTTCGAGAAATTTACGTTTTAAGTTTCGGTTTCCAAATTCAAACGGATGTATCTTCGCCAATAATTGTCAGAAGTTAGAATTTCTTTCAACATTATGAAGCCCTTTTTATATATTTTGACTCTGCATCAAAAGCTGAAAATATGTAGTCTCGAAGTCATTTCGAGATATTGGCGTTTTAAGTTTATTTTCCCAAATTCAAACGGATGTATCTTCGCCAATAATTGTCAGAAGTCAGAATTTCTTTCAACATTATGAAGCCCTTTTTATATATTTTGACTCTGCATCAAAAGCTGAAAATATGTAGTCGCGAAGTCATTTCGAGAAATTGACGTTTTAAGTTTCTGTTTCCAAATTCAAACGGATGTATCTTCGCCAATAATTGTCAGAAGTTAGAATTTCTTTCAACATTATGAAGCCCTTTTTATATATTTTGACTCTGCATCAAAAGCTGAAAATATGTAGTCTCGAAGTCATTTCGAGAAATTGACGTTTTAAGTTTCTGTTTCCAAATTCAAACGGATGTATCTTCGCCAATAATTGTCAGAAGTTAGAATTTCTTTCAACATTATGAAGCCCTTTTTATATATTTTGATTCTGCATCAAAAGCTGAAAATATGTAGTCTCGAAGTTATTTCGAGAAATCGACGTTTTAAGTCTCTGTTTCCAAATTCAAACGGATGTATCTTCGCCAATAATTGTCAGAAGTCAGAATTTCTTTCAACATTATGAAGCCCTTTTTATATATTTTGACTCTGCATCAAAAGCTGAAAATATGTAGTCTCGAAGTCATTTCGAGAAATTGACGTTTTAAGTTTCTGTTTCCAAATTCAAACGGATGTATCTTCGCCAATAATTGTCAGAAGTCAGAATTTCTTTCAACATTATGAACCCCTTTTTATATATTTTGACTCTGCATCAAAAGCTGAAAATATGTAGTCGCGAAGTCTTTTCGTGAAATTGACGTTTTAAGTTTCGGTTTCCAAATTCAACCGGATGTATCTTCGCCAATAATTGTCAGAAGTTAGAATTTCTTTCAACATTATGAATCCCTTTTTATATATTTTGACCCTGCATCAAAAGCTGAAAATATGTAGTCTCGAAGTCATTTCGAGAAAATGACGTTTTAAGTTTCTGTTTCCAAATTCAAATGGATGTATCTTCGCCAATAATTGTCAGAAGTTAGAATTTCTTACAACATTATGAAGCCCTTTTTATATATTTTGATTCTGCATCAAAAGCTGAAAATATGTAGTCGCGAAGTCATTTCGAGAAATTTACGTTTTAAGTTTCTGTTTCCAAATTCAAACGGATGTATCTTCGCCAATAATTGTCAGAAGTTAGAATTTCTTTCAACATTATGAAGCCCTTTTTATATATTTTGACTCTGCATCAAAAGCTGAAAATATGTAGTCTCAAAGTCATTTCGAGAAATTGACGTTTTAAGTTTCTGTTTCCAAATTCAAACGGATGTATCTTCGCCAATAATTGTCAGAAGTTAGAATTTCTTTCAACATTATGAAGCCCTTTTTATATATTTTGACTCTGCATCAAAAGCTGAAAATATGTAGTCGGGAAGTCATTTCGAGAAATTGACGTTTTAAGTTTCGGTTTCCAAATTCAAACGGATGTATCTTCGCCAATAATTGTCAGAAGTTAGAATTTCTTTCAACATTATGAAGCCCTTTTTATATATTTTGACTCTGCTTCAAAAGCTGAAAATATGTAGTCTCAAAGTCATTTCGAAAAATTGACGTTTTAAGTTTCTGTTTCCAAATTCAAACGGATGTATCTTCGCCAATAATTGTCAGAAGTTAGAATTTCTTTCAACATTATGAAGCCCTTTTTAAATATTTTGATTCTGCATCAAAAGCTGAAAATATGTAGTCTCGAAGTCATTTCGAGATATTGGCGTTTTAAGTTTATTTTCCCAAATTCAAACGGATGTATCTTCGCCAATAATTGTCAGAAGTCAGAATTTCTTTCAACATTATGAAGCCCTTTTTATATATTTTGACTCTGCATCAAAAGCTGAAAATATGTAGTCGCGAAGTCATTTCGAGAAATTGACGTTTTAAGTTTCTGTTTCCAAATTCAAACGGATGTATCTTCGCCAATAATTGTCAGAAGTTAGAATTTCTTTCAACATTATGAAGCCCTTTTTATATATTTTGACTCTGCATCAAAAGCTGAAAAATATGTAGTCGCGAAGTCATTTCGAGAAATTGACGTTTTAAGTTTCGGTTTCCAAATTCAAATGGATTTATCTTCGCCAATAATTGTCAGAAGTTAGAATTTCTTTCAACATTATGAAGCCCTTTTATATATTTTGATTCTGCATCAAAAGCTGAAAATATGTAGTCTCGAAGTCATTTCGAGAAATCGACGTTTTAAGTCTCTGTTTCCAAATTCAAACGGATGTATCTTCGCCAATAATTGTCAGAAGTTAGAATTTCTTTCAACATTATGAAGCCCTTTTTATATATTTTGACTCTGCATCAAAAGCTGAAAATATGTAGTCGCGAAGTCATTTCGAGAAATTGACGTTTTAAGTTTCTGTTTCCAAATTCAAACGGATGTATCTTCGCCAATAATTGTCAGAAGTCAGAATTTCTTTCAACATTATGAAGCCCTTTTTATATATTTTGACTCTGCATCAAAAGCTGAAAATATGTAGTCGCGAAGTCATTTCGAGAAATTTACGTTTTAAGTTTCTGTTTCCAAATTCAAACGGATGTATCTTCGCCAATAATTGTCAGAAGTTAGAATTTCTTTCAACTTTATGAAGCCCTTTTTATATATTTTGACTCTGCATCAAAAGCTGAAAATATGTAGTCTCGAAGTCATTTCGAGAAATTGACGTTTTAAGTCTCTGTTTCCAAATTCAAACGGATGTATCTTCGCCAATAATTGTCAGAAGTTAGAATTTCTTTCAACATTATGAAGCCCTTTTTATATATTTTGACTCTGCATCAAAAGCTGAAAATATGTAGTCTCGAAGTCATTTCGAGAAATTGACGTTTTAAGTTTCTGTTTCCAAATTCAAACGGATGTATCTTCGCCAATAATTGTCAGAAGTTAGAATTTCTTTCAACATTATGAACCCCTTTTTATATATTTTGATTCTGCATCAAAAGCTGAAAATATGTAGTCTCGAAGTTATTTCGAGAAATCGACGTTTTAAGTCTCTGTTTCCAAATTCAAACGGATGTATCTTCGCCAATAATTGTCAGAAGTCAGAATTTCTTTCAACATTATGAAGCCCTTTTTATATATTTTGACTCTGCATCACAAGCTGAAAATATGTAGTCTCGAAGTCATTTCGAGAAATTGACGTTTTAAGTTTCTGTTTCCAAATTCAAACGGATGTATCTTCGCCAATAATTGTCAGAAGTCAGAATTTCTTTCAACATTATGAACCCCTTTTTATATATTTTGACTCTGCATCAAAAGCTGAAAATATGTAGTCGCGAAGTCTTTTCGTGAAATTGACGTTTTAAGTTTCGGTTTCCAAATTCAACCGGATGTATCTTCGCCAATAATTGTCAGCAGTTAGAATTTCTTTCAACATTATGAATCCCTTTTTATATATTTTGACCCTGCATCAAAAGCTGAAAATATGTAGTCTCGAAGTCATTTCGAGAAATTGACGTTTTAAGTTTCTGTTTCCAAATTCAAATGGATGTATCTTCGCCAATAATTGTCAGAAGTTAGAATTTCTTACAACATTATGAAGCCCTTTTTATATATTTTGATTCTGCATCAAAAGCTGAAAATATGTAGTCGCGAAGTCATTTCGAGAAATTTACGTTTTAAGTTTCTGTTTCCAAATTCAAACGGATGTATCTTCGCCAATAATTGTCAGAAGTTAGAATTTCTTTCAACATTATGAAGCCCTTTTTATATATTTTGATTCTGCATCAAAAGCTGAAAATATGTAGTCTCGAAGTCATTTCGAGAAATTGACGTTTTAAGTTTCTGTTTCAAAATTCAAACGGATGTATCTTCGCCAATGATTGTCAGAAGTTAGAATTTCTTTCAACATTATGAAGCCCTTTTTATATATTTTGACTCTGCATCAAAAGCTGAAAATATGTAGTCGCGAAGTCATTTCGAGAAATTGACGTTTTAAGTTTCTGTTTCCAAATTCAAACGGATGTATCTTCGCCAATAATTGGCAGAAGTTAGAATTTCTTTCAACATTATGAAGCCCTTTTTATATATTTTGATTCTGCATCAAAAGCTGAAAATATGTAGTCTCGAAGTCATTTCGAGAAATTGACGTTTTAAGTTTCTGTTTCCAAATTCAAATGGATGTATCTTCGCCAATAATTGTCAGAAGTTAGAATTTCTTTCAACATTATGAAGCCCTTTTTATATATTTTGATTCTGCATCAAAAGCTGAAAATATGTAGTCTCGAAGTCATTTCGAGATACTGGAGTTTTAAGTTTATTTTCCAATTCAAACGAATGTATCTTCGCCAATAATTGTCAGCAGTTAGAATTTCTTTCAACATTATGAAGCCCTTTTTATATATTTTGACTCTGCATCAAAAGCTGAAAATATGTAGTCTCGAAGTCATTTCGAGAAATTGACGTTTTAAGTTTCTGTTTCCAAATTCAAACGGATGTATCTTCGCCAATAATTGTCAGAAGTTAGAATTTCTTTCAACATTATGAAGCCCTTTTTATATATTTTGACTCTGCATCAAAAGCTGAAAATATGTAGTCGCGAAGTCATTTCGAGAAATTGACGTTTTAAGTTTCGGTTTCCAAATTCAAACGGATGTATCTTCGCCAATAATTGGCAGAAGTCAGAATTTCTTTCAACATTATGAAGCCCTTTTCATATATTTTGACTCTGCATCAAAAGCTGAAAATATGTAGTCGCGAAGTCATTTCGAGAAATTTACGTTTTAAGTTTCGGTTTCCAAATTCAAACGGATGTATCTTCGCCAATAATTGTCAGAAGTTAGAATTTCTTTCAACATTATGAAGCCCTTTTTATATATTTTGACTCTGCATCAAAAGCTGAAAATATGTAGTCTCGAAGTCATTTCGAGATATTGGCGTTTTAAGTTTATTTTCCCAAATTCAAACGGATGTATCTTCGCCAATAATTGTCAGAAGTCAGAATTTCTTTCAACATTATGAAGCCCTTTTTATATATTTTGACTCTGCATCAAAAGCTGAAAATATGTAGTCGCGAAGTCATTTCGAGAAATTGACGTTTTAAGTTTCTGTTTCCAAATTCAAACGGATGTATCTTCGCCAATAATTGTCAGAAGTTAGAATTTCTTTCAACATTATGAAGCCCTTTTTATATATTTTGACTCTGCATCAAAAGATGAAAATATGTAGTCTCAAAGTCATTTCGAGAAATTGACGTTTTAAGTTTCTGTTTCCAAATTCAAACGGATGTATCTTCGCCAATAATTGTCAGAAGTTAGAATTTCTTTCAACATTATGAAGCCCTTTTTATATATTTTGACTCTGCATCAAAAGCTGAAAATATGTAGTCGCGAAGTCATTTCGAGAAATTGACGTTTTAAGTTTCGGTTTCCAAATTCAAACGGATGTATCTTCGCCAATAATTGGCAGAAGTCAGAATTTCTTTCAACATTATGAAGCCCTTTTCATATATTTTGACTCTGCATCAAAAGCTGAAAATATGTAGTCGCGAAGTCATTTCGAGAAATTGACGTTTTAAGTTTCGGTTTCCAAATTCAAACGGATGTATCTTCGCCAATAATTGTCAGAAGTTAGAATTTCTTTCAACATTATGAAGCCCTTTTTATATATTTTGACTCTGCATCAAAAGCTGAAAATATGTAGTCTCGAAGTCATTTCGAGATATTGGCGTTTTAAGTTTATTTTCCCAAATTCAAACGGATGTATCTTCGCCAATAATTGTCAGAAGTCAGAATTTCTTTCAACATTATGAAGCCCTTTTTATATATTTTGACTCTGCATCAAAAGCTGAAAATATGTAGTCGCGAAGTCATTTCGAGAAATTGACGTTTTAAGTTTCTGTTTCCAAATTCAAACGGATGTATCTTCGCCAATAATTGTCAGAAGTTAGAATTTCTTTCAACATTATGAAGCCCTTTTTATATATTTTGACTCTGCATCAAAAGCTGAAAATATGTAGTCGCGAAGTCATTTCGAGAAATTGACGTTTTAAGTTTCGGTTTCCAAATTCAAACGGATGTATCTTCGCCAATAATTGGCAGAAGTCAGAATTTCTTTCAACATTATGAAGCCCTTTTCATATATTTTGACTCTGCATCAAAAGCTGAAAATATGTAGTCGCGAAGTCATTTCGAGAAATTTACGTTTTAAGTTTCGGTTTCCAAATTCAAACGGATGTATCTTCGCCAATAATTGTCAGAAGTTAGAATTTCTTTCAACATTATGAAGCCCTTTTTATATATTTTGACTCTGCATCAAAAGCTGAAAATATGTAGTCTCGAAGTCATTTCGAGATATTGGCGTTTTAAGTTTATTTTCCCAAATTCAAACGGATGTATCTTCGCCAATAATTGTCAGAAGTCAGAATTTCTTTCAACATTATGAAGCCCTTTTTATATATTTTGACTCTGCATCAAAAGCTGAAAATATGTAGTCGCGAAGTCATTTCGAGAAATTGACGTTTTAAGTTTCTGTTTCCAAATTCAAACGGATGTATCTTCGCCAATAATTGTCAGAAGTTAGAATTTCTTTCAACATTATGAAGCCCTTTTTATATATTTTGACTCTGCATCAAAAGCTGAAAATATGTAGTCGCGAAGTCATTTCGAGAAATTGACGTTTTAAGTTTCTGTTTCCAAATTCAAACGGATGTATCTTCGCCAATAATTGTCAGAAGTTAGAATTTCTTTCAACATTATGAAGCCCTTTTTATATATTTTGATTCTGCATCAAAAGCTGAAAATATGTAGTCTCGAAGTTATTTCGAGAAATCTACGTTTTAAGTCTCTGTTTCCAAATTCAAACGGATGTATCTTCGCCAATAATTGTCAGAAGTCAGAATTTCTTTCAACATTATGAAGCCCTTTTTATATATTTTGACTCTGCATCAAAAGCTGAAAATATGTAGTCTCGAAGTCATTTCGAGAAATTGACGTTTTAAGTTTCTGTTTCCAAATTCAAACGGATGTATCTTCGCCAATAATTGTCAGAAGTCAGAATTTCTTTCAACATTATGAACCCCTTTTTATATATTTTGACTCTGCATCAAAAGCTGAAAATATGTAGTCGCGAAGTCTTTTCGTGAAATTGACGTTTTAAGTTTCGGTTTCCAAATTCAACCGGATGTATCTTCGCCAATAATTGTCAGCAGTTAGAATTTCTTTCAACATTATGAATCCCTTTTTATATATTTTGACTCTGCATCAAAAGCTGAAAATATGTAGTCTCGAAGTCATTTCGAGAAATTGACGTTTTAAGTTTCTGTTTCCAAATTCAAATGGATGTATCTTCGCCAATAATTGTCAGAAGTTAGAATTTCTTACAACATTATGAAGCCCTTTTTATATATTTTGATTCTGCATCAAAAGCTGAAAATATGTAGTCGCGAAGTCATTTCGAGAAATTTACGTTTTAAGTTTCTGTTTCCAAATTCAAACGGATGTATCTTCGCCAATAATTGTCAGAAGTTAGAATTTCTTTCAACATTATGAAGCCCTTTTTATATATTTTGACTCTGCATCAAAAGATGAAAATATGTAGTCTCAAAGTCATTTCGAGAAATTGACGTTTTAAGTTTCTGTTTCCCAAATTCAAACGGATGTATCTTCGCCAATAATTGTCCAGAAGTTAGAATTTCTTTCAACATTATGAAGCCCTTTTTATATATTTTGATTCTGCATCAAAAGCTGAAAATATGTAGTCTCGAAGTCATTTCGAGAAATTGACGTTTTAAGTTTCTGTTTCCAAATTCAAAAGGATGTGTCTTCGCCAATAATTGGCAGAAGTCAGAATTTCTTTCAACATTATGAAGCCCTTTTTATATATTTTGACTCTGCTTCAAAAGCTGAAAATATGTAGTCTCGAAGTCATTTCGAAAAATTGACGTTTTAAGTTTCTGTTTCCAAATTCAAACGGATGTATCTTCGCCAATAACTGTCAGAAGTTAGAATTTCTTTCAACATTATGAAGCCCTTTTTATATATTTTGACTCTGCATCAAAAGCTGAAAATATGTAGTCTCGAAGTCATTTCGAGAAATTGACGTTTTAAGTTTCTGTTTCCAAATTCAAACGGATGTATCTTCGCCAATAATTGTCAGAAGTTAGAATTTCTTTCAACATTATGAAGCCCTTTTTATATATTTTGACTCTGCATCAAAAGCTGAAAATATGTAGTCGCGAAGTCATTTCGAGAAATTGACGTTTTAAGTTTCGGTTTCCAAATTCAAACGGATGTATCTTCGCCAATAATTGTCAGAAGTTAGAATTTCTTGCAACATTATGAACCCCTTTTTATATATTTTGATTCTGCATCAAAAGCTGAAAATATGTAGTCTCGAAGTCATTTCGAGATATTGGCGTTTTAAGTTTATTTTCCCAAATTCAAACGGATGTATCTTCGCCAAAAATTGTCAGAAGTCAGAATTTCTTTCAACATTATGAAGCCCTTTTTATATATTTTGACTCTGCATCAAAAGCTGAAAATATGTAGTCGCGAAGTCATTTCGAGAAATTGACGTTTTAAGTTTCTGTTTCCAAATTCAAACGGATGTATCTTCGCCAATAATTGTCAGAAGTTAGAATTTCTTTCAACATTATGAAGCCCTTTTTATATATTTTGATTCTGCATCAAAAGCTGAAAATATGTAGTCGCGAAGTCATTTCGAGAAATTGACGTTTTAAGTTTCGGTTTCCAAATTCAAATGGATTTATCTTCGCCAATAATTGTCAGAAGTTAGAATTTCTTTCAACATTATGAAGCCCTTTTTATATATTTTGATTCTGCATCAAAAGCTGAAAATATGTAGTCTCGAAGTTATTTCGAGAAATCGACGTTTTAAAGTCTCTGTTTCCAAATTCAAACGGATGTATCTTCGCCCATAATTGTCAGAAGTTAGAATTTCTTTCAACATTATGAAGCCCTTTTTATATATTTTGACTCTGCATCAAAAGCTGAAAATATGTAGTCGCGAAGTCATTTCGAGAAATTGACGTTTTAAGTTTCGGTTTCCAAATTCAAACGGATGTATCTTCGCCAATAATTGGCAGAAGTCAGAATTTCTTTCAACATTATGAAGCCCTTTTTATATATTTTGACTCTGCATCAAAAGCTGAAAATATGTAGTCGCGAAGTCATTTCGAGAAATTTACGTTTTAAGTTTCGGTTTCCAAATTCAAACGGATGTATCTTCGCCAATAATTGTCAGAAGTTAGAATTTCTTTCAACATTATGAAGCCCTTTTTATATATTTTGACTCTGCATCAAAAGCTGAAAATATGTAGTCTCGAAGTCATTTCGAGAAATTGACGTTTTAAGTCTCTGTTTCCAAATTCAAACGGATGTATCTTCGCCAATAATTGTCAGAAGTTAGAATTTCTTTCAACATTATAAAGCCCTTTTTATATATTTTGACTCTGCATCAAAAGCTGAAAATATGTAGTCGCGAAGTCATTTCGAGAAATTGACGTTTTAAGTCTCTGTTTCCAAATTCAAACGGATGTATCTTCGCCAATAATTGTCAGAAGTTAGAATTTCTTTCAACATTATAAAGCCCTTTTTATATATTTTGACTCTGCATCAAAAGCTGAAAATATGTAGTCGCGAAGTCATTTCGAGAAATTGACGTTTGAAGTTTCTGTTTCCAAATTCAAACGGATGTATCTTCGCCAATAATTGTCAGAAGTTAGAATTTCTTTCATCATTATGAACCCCTTTTTATATATTTTGATTCTGCATCAAAAGCTGAAAATATGTAGTCTCGAAGTCATTTCGAGATATTGACGTTTTAAGTTTATTTTCCCAAATTCAAACGGATGTATCTTCGCCAATAATTGTCAGAAGTCAGAATTTCTTTCAACATTATGAAGCCCTTTTTATATATTTTGATTCTGCATCAAAAGCTGAAAATATGTAGTCTCGAAGTCATTTCGAGAAATTGACGTTTTAAGTTTCTGTTTCCAAATTCAAACGGATGTATCTTCGCCAATTATTGTCAGAAGTTAGAATTTCTTTCAACATTATGAAGCCCTTTTTATATATTTTGACTATGCATCAAAAGCTGAAAATATGTAGTCTCGAAGTCATTTCGAGAAATTGACGTTTTAAGTTTCTGTTTCCAAATTCAAACGGATGTATCTTCGCCAATAATTGTCAGAAGTTAGAATTTCTTTCAACATTATGAAGCCCTTTTTATATATTTTGACTCTGCTTCAAAAGCTGAAAATATGTAGTCTCGAAGTCATTTCGAGAAATTGACGTTTTAAGTTTCTGTTTCCAAATTCAAACGGATGTATCTTCGCCAATAATTGTCAGAAGTTAGAATTTCTTGCAACATTATGAACCCTATTTTATATATTTTGATTCTGCATCAAAAGCTGAAAATATGTAGTCTCGAAGTCATTTCGAGATATTGGCGTTTTAAGTTTATTTTCCCAAATTCAAACGGATGTATCTTCGCCAATAATTGTCAGAAGTTAGAATTTCTTTCAACATTATGAAGCCCTTTTTATATATTTTGACTCTGCATCAAAAGCTGAAAATATGTAGTCGCGAAGTCATTTCGAGAAATTGACGTTTTAAGTTTCTGTTTCCAAATTCAAACGGATGTATCTTCGCCAATAATTGTCAGAAGTTAGAATTTCTTTCAACATTATGAAGCCCTTTTTATATATTTTGACTCTGCTTCAAAAGCTGAAAATATGTAGTCTCGAAGTCATTTCGAGAAATTGACGTTTTAAGTTTCTGTTTCCAAATTCAAACGGATGTATCTTCGCCAATAATTGTCAGAAGTTAGAATTTCTTTCAACATTATAAAGCCCTTTTTATATATTTTGACTCTGCATCAAAAGCTGAAAATATGTAGTCGCGAAGTCATTTCGAGAAATTGACGTTTTAAGTTTCTGTTTCCAAATTCAAACGGATGTATCTTCGCCAATAATTGTCAGAAGTTAGAATTTCTTTCAACATTATAAAGCCCTTTTTATATATTTTGACTCTGCATCAAAAGCTGAAAATATGTAGTCGCGAAGTCATTTCGAGAAATTGACGTTTGAAGTTTCGGTTTCCAAATTCAAACGGATGTATCTTCGCCAATAATTGGCAGAAGTCAGAATTTCTTTCAACATTATGAAGCCCTTTTTATATATTTTGATTCTGCATCAAAAGCTGAAAATATGTAGTCTCGAAGTCATTTCGAGATATTGGCGTTTTAAGTTTATTTTCCCAAATTCAAACGGATGTATCTTCGCCAATAATTGTCAGAAGTCAGAATTTCTTTCAACATTATGAAGCCCTTTTTATATATTTTGATTCTGCATCAAAAGCTGAAAATATGTAGTCTCGAAGTCATTTCGAGAAATTGACGTTTTAAGTTTCTGTTTCCAAATTCAAACGGATGTATCTTCGCCAATTATTGTCAGAAGTTAGAATTTCTTTCAACATTATGAAGCCCTTTTTATATATTTTGACTATGCATCAAAAGCTGAAAATATGTAGTCTCGAAGTCATTTCGAGAAATTGACGTTTTAAGTTTCTGTTTCCAAATTCAAACGGATGTATCTTCGCCAATAATTGTCAGAAGTTAGAATTTCTTTCAACATTATGAAGCCCTTTTTTATATATTTTGACTCTGCATCAAAAGCTGAAAATATGTAGTCTCGAAGTCATTTCGAGAAATTGACGTTTTAAGTTTCTGTTTCCAAATTCAAACGGATGTATCTTCGCCAATAATTGTCAGAAGTTAGAATTTCTTGCAACATTATGAACCCTATTTTATATATTTTGATTCTGCATCAAAAGCTGAAAATATGTAGTCTCGAAGTCATTTCGAGATATTGGCGTTTTAAGTTTATTTTCCCAAATTCAAACGGATGTATCTTCGCCAATAATTGTCAGAAGTCAGAATTTCTTTCAACATTATGAAGCCCTTTTTATATATTTTGACTCTGCATCAAAAGCTGAAAATATGTAGTCGCGAAGTCATTTCGAGAAATTGACGTTTTAAGTTTCTGTTTCCAAATTCAAACGGATGTATCTTCGCCAATAATTGTCAGAAGTTAGAATTTCTTTCAACATTATGAAGCCCTTTTTATATATTTTGACTCTGCTTCAAAAGCTGAAAATATGTAGTCTCGAAGTCATTTCGAGAAATTGACGTTTTTAGTTTGTGTTTCCAAATTCAAACGGATGTATCTTCGCCAATAATTGTCAGAAGTTAGAATTTCTTGCAACATTATGAACCCCTTTTTATATATTTTGACTCTGCATCAAAAGCTGAAAATATGTAGTCTCGAAGTCATTTCGAGAAATGGACGTTTTAAGTTTCTGTTTCCAAATTCAAACGGATGTATCTTCGCCAATAATTGTCAGAAGTTAGAATTTCTTTCAACATTATGAAGCCCTTTTTATATATTTTGACTCTGCATCAAAAGCTGAAAGTATGTAGTCTCGAAGTCATTTCGAGAAATTGACGTTTTAAGTTTCTGTTTCCAAATTCAAATGGATGTATCTTCGCCAATAATTGTCAGAAGTTAGAATTTCTTTCAACATTATGAAGCCCTTTTTATATATTTCTATTCTGCATCAAAAGCTGAAAATATGTAGTCTCGAAGTCATTTCGAGAAATTGACGTTTTAAGTTTCTGTTTCCAAATTCAAACGAATGTATCTTCGCCAATAATTGTCAGAAGTGAGAATTTCTTTCAACATTATGAAGCTCTTTTTATATATTTTGACTCTGCATCAAAAGATGAAAATATGTAGTCTCGAAGTCATTTCGAGAAATTGACGTTTTAAGTTTCTGTTTACAAATTCAAACGGATGTGTCTTCGCCAATAATTGTCAGAAGTCTGAATTTCTTTCAACATTATGAAGCCCTTTTTATATATTTTGATTCTGCATCAAAAGCTGAAAATATGTAGTCTCGAAGTCATTTCGCGAAATTGACGTTTTAAGTTTCTGTTTCCAAATTCAAACGGATGTATCTTCGCCAATAATTGTCAGAAGTTAGAATTTCTTTCAACATTATGAAGCCCTTTTTATATATTTTGACTCTGCATCAAAAGATGAAAATATGTAGTCTCAAAGTCATTTCGAGAAATTGACGTTTTAAGTTTCTGTTTCCAAATTCAAACGGATGTATCTTCGCCAATAATTGTCAGAAGTTAGAATTTCTTTCAACATTATGAAGCCCTTTTTATATATTTTGACTCTGCATCAAAAGCTGAAAATATGTAGTCTCGAAGTCATTTCGAGAAATTGACGTTTAAAGTTTCTGTTTCCAAATTCAAACCGATGTATCTTCGCCAATAATTGGCAGAAGTCAGAATTTCTTTCAACATTATGAAGCCCTTTTCATATATTTTGACTCTGCATCAAAAGCTGAAAATATGTAGTCGCGAAGTCATTTCGAGAAATTGACGTTTTAAGTTTCGGTTTCCAAATTCAACCGGATGTATCTCCGCCAATAATTGTCAGCAGTTTGAATTTCTTTCAACATTATGAAGCCCTTTTTATATATTTTGACTCTGCATCAAAAGCTGAAAATATGTAGTCGCGAAGTCATTTCGAGATATTGGCGGTTTAAGTTTCTTTTCCCAAATTCAAACGGATGTATCTTCGCCAATAATTGTCAGAAGTCAGAATTTCTTTCAACATTATGAAGCCCTTTTTATATATTTTGACTCTGCATCAAAAGCTGAAAATATGTAGTCGCGAAGTCATTTCGAGAAATTGACGTTTTAAGTTTCTGTTTCCAAATTCAAACGGATGTATCTTCGCCAATAATTGTCAGAAGTTAGAATTTCTTTCAACATTATGAAGCCCTTTTTATATATTTTGACTCTGCTTCAAAAGCTGAAAATATGTAGTCGCGAAGTCATTTCGAGAAATTGACGTTTTAAGTTTCTGTTTCCAAATTCAAACGGATGTATCTTCGCCAATAATTGTCAGAAGTTAGAATTTCTTTCAACATTATGAAGCCCTTCTTATATATTTTGATTCTGCATCAAAAGCTGAAAATATGTAGTCTCGAAGTTATTTCGAGAAATCGACGTTTTAAGTCTCTGTTTCCAAATTCAAACGGATGTATCTTCGCCAATAATTGTCAGAAGTCAGAATTTCTTTCAACATTATGAAGCCCTTTTTATATATTTTGACTCTGCTTCAAAAGCTGAAAATATGTAGTCTCGAAGTCATTTCGAGAAATTGACGTTTTAAGTTTCTGTTTCCAAATTCAAACGGATGTATCTTCGCCAATAATTGTCAGAAGTCAGAATTTCTTTCAACATTATGAAGCCCTTTTTATATATTTTGACTCTGCATCAAAAGCTGAAAATATGTAGTCGCGAAGTCTTTTCGTGAAATTGACGTTTTAAGTTTCGGTTTCCAAATTCAACCGGATGTATCTTCGCCAATAATTGTCAGCAGTTAGAATTTCTTTCAACATTATGAAGCCCTTTTTATATATTTTGACTCTGCTTCAAAAGCTGAAAATATGTAGTCCCGAAGTCATTTCGAGAAATTGACGTTTTAAGTTTCTGTTTCCAAAATCAAACGGATGTATCTTCGCCAATAATTGTCAGAAGTTAGAATTTCTTTCAACATTATGAAGCCCTTTTTATATATTTTGACCCTGCATCAAAAGCTGAAAATATGTAGTCGCGAAGTCATTTCGAGATATTGGCGGTTTAAGTTTCTTTTCCCAAATTCAAACGGATGTATCTTCGCCAATAATTGTCAGAAGTTAGAATTTCTTTCAACATTATGAAGCCCTTTTTATATATTTTGACTCTGCATCAAGAGCTGAAAATATGTAGTATCAAAGTCATTTCGAGAAATTGACGTTTTAAGTTTCTGTTTCCAAATTCAAACGGATGTATCTTCGCCAATAATTGTCAGAAGTTAGAATTTCTTTCAACATTATGAAGCCCTTTTTATATATTTTGACCCTGCATTAAAAGCTGAAAATATGTAGTCTCAAAGTCATTTCGAGAAATTGACGTTTTAAGTTTATTTTCCCAAATTCAAACGGATGTATCTTCGCCAAAAATTGTCAGAAGTCAGAATTTCTTTCAACATTATGAAGCCCTTTTTATATATTTTGACTCTGCATCAAAAGCTGAAAATATGTAGTCGCGAAGTCATTTCGAGAAATTGACGTTTTAAGTTTCTGTTTCCAAATTCAAACGGATGTATCTTCGCCAATAATTGTCAGAAGTTAGAATTTCTTTCAACATTATGAAGCCCTTTTTATATATTTTGACTCTGCATCAAAAGCTGAAAATATGTAGTCGCGAAGTCATTTCGAGAAATTGACGTTTTAAGTTTCGGTTTCCAAATTCAAATGGATTTATCTTCGCCAATAATTGTCAGAAGTTAGAATTTCTTTCAACATTATGAAGCCCTTTTTATATATTTTGATTCTGCATCAAAAGCTGAAAATATGTAGTCTCGAAGTCATTTCGAGAAATCGACGTTTTAAGTCTCTGTTTCCAAATTCAAACGGATGTATCTTCGCCAATAATTGTCAGAAGTTAGAATTTCTTTCAACATTATGAAGCCCTTTTTATATATTTTGACTCTGCATCAAAAGCTGAAAATATGTAGTCGCGAAGTCATTTCGAGAAATTGACGTTTTAAGTTTCGGTTTCCAAATTCAAACGGATGTATCTTCGCCAATAATTGGCAGAAGTCAGAATTTCTTTCAACATTATGAAGCCCTTTTCATATATTTTGACTCTGCATCAAAAGCTGAAAATATGTAGTCGCGAAGTCATTTCGAGAAATTTACGTTTTAAGTTTCGGTTTCCAAATTCAAACGGATGTATCTTCGCCAATAATTGTCAGAAGTTAGAATTTCTTTCAACATTATGAAGCCCTTTTTATATATTTTGACTCTGCATCAAAAGCTGAAAATATGTAGTCTCGAAGTCATTTCGAGAAATTGACGTTTTAAGTCTCTGTTTCCAAATTCAAACGGATGTATCTTCGCCAATAATTGTCAGAAGTTAGAATTTCTTTCAACATTATGAAGCCCTTTTTATATATTTTGACTCTGCATCAAAAGCTGAAAATATGTAGTCGCGAAGTCATTTCGAGAAATTGACGTTTTAAGTCTCTGTTTCCAAATTCAAACGGATGTATCTTCGCCAATAATTGTCAGAAGTTAGAATTTCTTTCAACATTATAAAGCCCTTTTTATATATTTTGACTCTGCATCAAAAGCTGAAAATATGTAGTCGCGAAGTCATTTCGAGAAATTGACGTTTGAAGTTTCGGTTTCCAAATTCAAACGGATGTATCTTCGCCAATAATTGGCAGAAGTCAGAATTTCTTTCAACATTATGAAGCCCTTTTTATATATTTTGATTCTGCATCAAAAGCTGAAAATATGTAGTCTCGAAGTCATTTCGAGATATTGGCGTTTTAAGTTTATTTTCCCAAATTCAAACGGATGTATCTTCGCCAATAATTGTCAGAAGTTAGAATTTCTTTCAACATTATGAAGCCCTTTTTATATATTTTGATTCTGCATCAAAAAGCTGAAAATATGTAGTCTCGAAGTCATTTCGAGAAATTGACGTTTTAAGTTTCTGTTTCCAAATTCAAACGGATGTATCTTCGCCAATTATTGTCAGAAGTTAGAATTTCTTTCAACATTATGAAGCCCTTTTTATATATTTTGACTATGCATCAAAAGCTGAAAATATGTAGTCTCGAAGTCATTTCGAGAAATTGACGTTTTAAGTTTCTGTTTCCAAATTCAAACGGATGTATCTTCGCCAATAATTGTCAGAAGTTAGAATTTCTTTCAACATTATGAAGCCCTTTTTATATATTTTGACTCTGCTTCAAAAGCTGAAAATATGTAGTCTCGAAGTCATTTCGAGAAATTGACGTTTTAAGTTTCTGTTTCCAAATTCAAACGGATGTATCTTCGCCAATAATTGTCAGAAGTTAGAATTTCTTGCAACATTATGAACCCTATTTTATATATTTTGATTCTGCATCAAAAGCTGAAAATATGTAGTCTCGAAGTCATTTCGAGATATTGGCGTTTTAAGTTTATTTTCCCAAATTCAAACGGATGTATCTTCGCCAATAATTGTCAGAAGTCAGAATTTCTTTCAACATTATGAAGCCCTTTTTATATATTTTGACTCTGCATCAAAAGCTGAAAATATGTAGTCGCGAAGTCATTTCGAGAAATTGACGTTTTAAGTTTCTGTTTCCAAATTCAAACGGATGTATCTTCGCCAATAATTGTCAGAAGTTAGAATTTCTTTCAACATTATGAAGCCCTTTTTATATATTTTGACTCTGCTTCAAAAGCTGAAAATATGTAGTCTCGAAGTCATTTCGAGAAATTGACGTTTTAAGTTTCTGTTTCCAAATTCAAACGGATGTATCTTCGCCAATAATTGTCAGAAGTTAGAATTTCTTGCAACATTATGAACCCCTTTTTATATATTTTGACTCTGCATCAAAATCTGAAAATATGTAGTCTCGAAGTCATTTCGAGAAATTGACGTTTTAAGTTTCTGTTTCCAAATTCAAACGGATGTATCTTCGCCAATAATTGTCAGAAGTTAGAATTTCTTTCAACATTATGAAGCCCTTTTTATATATTTTGACTCTGCATCAAAAGCTGAAAATATGTAGTCTCGAAGTCATTTCGAGAAATTGACGTTTTAAGTTTCTGTTTCCAAATTCAAATGGATGTATCTTCGCCAATAATTGTCAGAAGTTAGAATTTCTTTCAACATTATGAAGCCCTTTTTATATATTTCTATTCTGCATCAAAAGCTGAAAATATGTAGTCTCGAAGTCATTTCGAGAAATTGACGTTTTAAGTTTCTGTTTCCAAATTCAAACGAATGTATCTTCGCCAATAATTGTCAGAAGTTAGAATTTCTTTCAACATTATGAAGCTGTTTTTATATATTTTGACTCTGCATCAAAAGCTGAAAATATGTAGTCTCGAAGTCATTTCGAGAAATTGACGTTTTAAGTTTCTGTTTCCAAATTCAAATGGATGTATCTTCGCCAATAATTGTCAGAAGTTAGAATTTCTTTCAACATTATGAAGCCCTTTTTATATATTTTGATTCTGCATCAAAAGCTGAAAATATGTAGTCTCGAAGTCATTTCGCGAAATTGACGTTTTAAGTTTCTGTTTCCAAATTCAAACGGATGTATCTTCGCCAATAATTGTCAGAAGTTAGAATTTCTTTCAACATTATGAAGCCCTTTTTATATATTTTGACTCTGCATCAAAAGATGAAAATATGTAGTCTCAAAGTCATTTCGAGAAATTGACGTTTTAAGTTTCTGTTTCCAAATTCAAACGGATGTATCTTCGCCAATAATTGTCAGAAGTTAGAATTTCTTTCAACATTATGAAGCCCTTTTTATATATTTTGACTCTGCATCAAAAGCTGAAAATATGTAGTCGCGAAGTCATTTCGAGAAATTGACGTTTAAGTTTCTGTTTCCAAATTCAAACGGATGTATCTTCGCCAATAATTGGCAGAAGTCAGAATTTCTTTCAACATTATGAAGCCCTTTTCATATATTTTGACTCTGCATCAAAAGCTGAAAATATGTAGTCGCGAAGTCATTTCGAGAAATTTACGTTTTAAGTTTCGGTTTCCAAATTCAAACGGATGTATCTTCGCCAATAATTGTCAGAAGTTAGAATTTCTTTCAACATTATGAAGCCCTTTTTATATATTTTGACTCTGCATCAAAAGCTGAAAATATGTAGTCTCGAAGTCATTTCGAGATATTGGCGTTTTAAGTTTATTTTCCCAAATTCAAACGGATGTATCTTCGCCAATAATTGTCAGAAGTCAGAATTTCTTTCAACATTATGAAGCCCTTTTTATATATTTTGACTCTGCATCAAAAGCTGAAAATATGTAGTCGCGAAGTCATTTCGAGAAATTGACGTTTTAAGTTTCTGTTTCCAAATTCAAACGGATGTATCTTCGCCAATAATTGTCAGAAGTTAGAATTTCTTTCAACATTATGAAGCCCTTTTTATATATTTTGACTCTGCATCAAAAGCTGAAAATATGTAGTCGCGAAGTCATTTCGAGAAATTGACGTTTTAAGTTTCTGTTTCCAAATCCAAACGGATGTATCTTCGCCAATAATTGTCAGAAGTTAGAATTTCTTTCAACATTATGAAGCCCTTCTTATATATTTTGATTCTGCATCAAAAGCTGAAAATATGTAGTCTCGAAGTTATTTCGAGAAATCGACGTTTTAAGTCTCTGTTTCCAAATTCAAACGGATGTATCTTCGCCAATAATTGTCAGAAGTTAGAATTTCTTTCAACATTATGAAGCCCTTTTTATATATTTTGACTCTGCTTCAAAAGCTGAAAATATGTAGTCTCGAAGTCATTTCGAGAAATTGACGTTTTAAGTTTCTGTTTCCAAATTCAAACGGATGTATCTTCGCCAATAATTGTCAGAAGTCAGAATTTCTTTCAACATTATGAACCCCTTTTTTATATATTTTGACTCTGCATCAAAAGCTGAAAATATGTAGTCGCGAAGTCTTTTCGTGAAATTGAC